>NC_141254.1:10930518-11215297 GCF_054856555.1 Leptonotus elevatus
AAACTTTTTTTTTAATTTTTTTACTCAAAACAATAGGACTTTTCTGGTGAAAAATATCATTTTTATTCTGGCAATACATTTTCGTTAGTATAACTTTTACCTTTAAAAATATGTATTTTTCTAGATGATAAAACTAATTTAAAAAAGTGTTTTTCTTGGAGGAGGAAGGACTTTTTATATAAAAATAATCACTTTTGATAAATAAATAAAAAGTCTTTTCTGGGGGAAATGTAAGAAAATATGATGTTGTCTATAAAAATACGACTTGGTAAGATTCCAACTTTTTTTTTTCCTGTATAAATGCTGTTTTTAGCTAGAAGACAATACATTTTACTTTTTTTTAAATGTGTCACTGAAATTGAATTTTAAAATGGACTGACCTGAGCCATGTGACTTCTCTCAGCCAGTCAGCAAAAGAATGTCACTAATTTGAAATGTGCAATTTCCTGACGACAGTATTTTCTTTCACTATAATGTCATTAATTGGAATATGTTTTTTAAACATAATGACTATAAATAATTCCGCGTTGTGATGTTAAACAACAAACATTCTAGCAATGTATTGATTTTAAAAGAAACTTACCCCACATTCATTTTGCTCTTTTTCTTCTTCTAAAAAAGGTGACTTTAGCCTTCCAATTATTCTCTTTAAGTTTTCTATGTTCTTGTCTGGAGCGCCATCTCGGTTGTGTTCCATCAGGGAGCTTCTGATTCTGCCTTTCAGCTTCCTCCTCCTCGTCTCCTGCTCCTCCTCCCTCGTGTAGTATTACCCGGGCAGACTCCGGCCTTCCCGCCATTAGAGGCCCAGGAGAGGAAACCCGAGCCCAGATATCGATCACGTAACGGGAGACGCTTTCCCTCGTGTGTCCTTGGAGGCCCTAAAAGCTCCATTAGCATGCAGCTAATGTGCAGCACTCATAGCTTCTAGCAACTCGCTGCTCTCTGCGGCGATGCCCAAAAAAGCAGCGCTAGTTTGTCTTCTCCTTGAATATGAAAACAAACAACAACAAAATGTAAATAAGTGTTTGTTGTGTTTTAGGAATGGCAGAATTCCATCCAGAAAAACGCAGGACTGGCTTTCATTGAACTTATCAATGAAGGAAGGTAAATACATTCAATGTCACACACACATTTAGTGGGATTTGCACTATTAAAAATAGTTTGCCAGTTGAAATAATGTATAGATTTGCTCTTTTTAATTTTTTTTTATAAATGACATTGACACTTTTTTTCAAATGTTTTTTTAGCTGTACCGTTAGACCATGTGTGAGTTTGAGGCGTGTGTATTGCAGCCTGTGCACATATGTGTGTGTGTTATCAGACTGCTGTGTCACGCCATGAAGGATCACATCGTGCGCGTAGCCAACGAGGCCGAGTTCATCTTGAACCGCCAACGAGCAGAAGATGTGCACAAGCACGCTGAGTTTGAGGTACGTGTGGCGGTGCCCCCCTGGCTGTAAATATTTACTGTCGATGTTTTTGATTTGGTTCTGGAAAAAAATAGTAATTTTTTTATCTTGAAAAAATTTGCCTTTTTCTGGAAATGTTGACTTTTTGTTGGAATAAAATACTAATGGTTCTTTTCATCATTTACAAAAATGTAGAAAAAAAAAAGTACTTTTTTTTAAATCTTAGAAAATATAACTTTATCTGTAATCTCCCAAATTACTTTTTCTAAGAAAAAAACTTGCAAAATATGACTTTTCTGGAAAAAAAATCCTGCACATGCTTTTTGTCTTAAAGAAATATTAAATTTTCTATTAAAACAACAACAAAACTTTTAATATCACAAATAACTTTTTCTAGAAAAAAGGCTCTAATCTCGCAAGATATGACTTTTCTGGAACAAATCTAATTTAATTTGGAAAAGTATGATTTTTCCTGCATGTGCTTTTAAACATATAACTTATTGTAGAAAAATCTGTTAATCTCACAAACAACTTTTTTAGAAAAAAAAAAGTTTAATCTTGCAATACAAGTCTTTTCTGAAAACAAATAATTTCATTTGTAAAAACATGACTTTTTCTGCAGTTGCGAATGCGGAGCATTGAAATGATTCCAACCCAAACGTTTCCTTGAATTGTTTTGGCAGTCGAACTGCGCCCAGTACGCTGCCGACCGTCGCGAGGAAGAGAAGATGTGCGACCACCTGATCAGCGCCGCCAAGCACCGAGACCACGTGACCGCCAACCAGCTGAAGCAAAAGATCCTCAACATCCTGACCAATAAGCACGGAGCTTGGGGCACCATGTCACAGAGGTCAGTCATCACGTTGCACTGGCACTGTGAAGCAGCATGTGGCTCATGAGCCAAGGTTGTTTTTTACGCTGTTTGCCCTCACGAAGTGGCTCCATGATTAGTGCAAGTAGAAAAAGATCTCTGAATATCACGAGCATCCAATCCGTTTTTACCATCAGGCCTCTTTTCTGATCTGACATTTATTGTCTCCTCCCTTTGTGTGTGTCCGTTTTAGCCAATTGCACGACTTCTGGCGTCTAGACTACTGGGAGGACGACTTGCGCAGGAGACGGAGATTCGTGAGGAACGCCTTCGGGTCCACGCATGCCGACGTGGCGCTCAAATGTCTCGATGACTACGGTCAGTTTCAAAGGTTTTTTTTACTTGGGAAAGGTTGCAACAATGTCAAACATGTCAAATGTTCTCACAGGAAAAAAAATCCTCATTTTTTTTAGCCATTGATTTGTTGTCAAGTAGCTTGACTGACTTGAGAGCTCGCCAATAACTTCCTAGATTTCTAACTGTTATGTCAATATATCATCCATCATATGGTAGTGTAATAGCAACAAAAAAAAGCATGATTTTTTTTCAAAATGGAAAATGTCTCTTGACTCCTTCACTCCCAGCCATTTTCACTAAAGCAATCCCCTTCACTCCTGACTGATTTTGAGAATATTGTGTTCTATTGCTATAAAAACGTGGAAGATCAGAGTCTCTTCTTTTACCAGGAAAACATTTATATTTCTATCTGTTTCTGTTTTGCAGCAATTAGCATTAGAATATTATAAATAAAGTTTCATCATTATTCACAAATCTATTTAGAAATGTGAATAAAGGAGATTTATTTTAACATGGCCCTGGTTGATCTCTTTTGCTATGCTGTGTAATAACTACAATTTCTTCAACCGTTCTTTGCAGTTGAGAGGCTGCATCAAAACCTTCTGTAACAAACCACACTGAGTCATAACTCAAATTGAAGATCTTAACGAGGGCTTCTCATATCCGTAATTATGTTGTCAATATGTCCTCAAGGAATGATGTCATATCACTAAAACGTATTGTTTCGATGGGAAATGTGACTCATAACCTCAAAAATCCATTTGCGGCAAAACACGTCAAGTCGTACCTCAAATTAGATGTCCTGATTAGAGCTACTCAGATATGCAATTGTTTTGTCTATAGCTCTTCATATCATGACATAATGGCCCAAAACGTTTGAACTCAAAAGCGTCACCAATATCCACTGTTATGAAGTTCAAAGCAGCACTATGTTCGGTTCATGTTCGCTCCTCACACTTCACATCTTCCCCAATAAGGCACAGAGGAAGAAGAGGAAGGCGTCAAGTCCAAGAAGACCTTCCGCAGCCAGTCGGTGGTTGCACAGAACCCGGAGGCCGAGTTGATGCTGGAGGGCGACGACGACGCTGTCAGCCTGCTGCAGGAGAAAGAGATCGACAACCTCGCGGGTAAGACAAACAAACGCCCACCGCTGCGTGTGCGCTTGCTCGCCAGCGGCGCCCCCTGCTGACTGAAGTGCCTTTCATTTCTAGCGCCTTTCCGACCGCGACTTTTTACTTCCAAAGGCAAGTTGCGCTGGTTTCAAGTGTTAGCAGGCTAACAACAGAACAGATGATGATCAATAACACAATCATATTTAACTCGATTAATCACACAAAAATTGACAGAATTGTTTTTTCCAAAGAAAAAGCCTAACAGACATTTGTTTTTCTGCTGAAATTTACCAAACTCGAACTTAGCTTTGACTCCAACTTAACTTTTGTGACATCGCCCCCTGTAGGACCGGTTGTGCTGAGCACGCCGGCCCAGCTGGTGGCGCCGGTGGTGGTGGCCCGCGGAACACTTTCCATCACCACCACGGAGATCTACTTCGAGGTGGACGAGGATGACCCCGCCTTCAAGAAGGCTGACGCTAAGGTGAGGACGCACGAACACAAGCCGCGTGGCACACACCTTGCGGCGCCGTAATATTCTCATTTGGGTTCTAGGTGATGGCCTATTCGGAGGGTCTACACGGCAAGTGGATGTTCAGCGAGATCCGAGCCGTGTTTTCCAGACGCTACTTGCTACACAACACTGGTCTGGAGGTCTTCATGGCCAACAGAAGTAAGATCGCAGTCTGAAAGGCACATTTTAGGCCATTTCCAAGATTTTGGACAATTCAGCCAGTTTCTCTTAGCAACATGAAATTTGGTAGCCGTGTCTACCATGAGTAGAACCTCATAAAAGTCTCAAGAACCCATGCCGCAAAATAAACAGGAAGCCTGTCATTTTGGTTTTAAGCATCAATTTTAGGGTCAATTTGGCCATTTTGGAGCGTGGTGGTCAATCAAGTATGATTCACCGATCTTTTTAAAAATTCAGCCCCCAAAGCCAGTTTCACTTAGCAACATGAAATTTGGTAGACATGGACTTGGAAAGCCTGTACTGGGGGAATTCTAGTCGCAATGCAGCAGACACGTCCCACAACAAAATTTAGCAATAATACATTTAATAATAATGCATATATTTGTGGGGACTGACGTCAAGTTGTATTTTAGAATTAAAAAAATATGTAGAATTTCACAAGTTACTTCATGTTAAAGATTAGATAGCTCTTAATATGAAAAGAAAAATGCACAGAGCGGACACCAACGTCTTACAAATGCAATTATGCCATCTAGTGGCAGAAAAATGACCAACAGAAATCAATATCACACTTTTTTTTTACAGTACAGTACATCTTTTTAATTTTAACTCAATTTTATGAATTATTATGAAATTATTGTTTTCCAATTGTATGTTAAGAGTATGAAAACTTTATTGTACATTTAGAACCGTTCTAAAATTGGCAATTAATCGTGTGTTAACCATTGTAGTCATGACACCATAAGTGGAAAAACACAGCAAGTCTTCCATTTTGGTTTGAATCTGACATTTTAGAGTTAATTTGGCCATTTTGGACATTTTTGAAAATTTCATTTTTGTTCACTAAATTTGGTAGACATGTCTTCCATGAGTATAACCGCAAAAAACGTCCAAGTACTAAACAGGAAGTCCGCCATCTTGGATTCTAGGGTCAATTTTGCCATGATTAGTATACTAGACAGATGGATGATACTCGTATTTTGAGTTTCTAAATTTTCGTTGCCATGTAGGAAAACAGTTTAAAAATATTGTCAGTGTGATGAATTAATTATGATGGTCTTCTTCCTCGTCAGCATCGGTGATGTTCAACTTTCCCGACCAGGCCACGGTCAAGCGGGTGGTCTACAGCCTCCCGCGGGTTGGCGTCGGAACGAGCTACGGTCTGCCTCAAGCCAGGTTGGTGCAGGCTGCCAATCTTCTTGGCCAATTTGTCTTCCAAGCGCTGACGTGCGTTCGTGCCGTGTACGTGCAGGCGCATCTCATTGGCCACGCCGCGTCAGCTCTTCAAGTCATCCAACATGACTCAGCGTTGGCAGCGAAGGGAGATCTCCAACTTTGAGTACCTCATGTTCCTCAACACCATAGCAGGTTAGCGCAGCGACCTTGCATACCGTTTTCAAAGATTTTTTATTTTATTTTTATAAACTAAGTCAAAGAATCTTCAAATCTAGCATACATTTTTTTCCCCCGTAAAGTCCGAAGTCGTGAAGGCAGCTAGCATGCATGTTTTCATAAAGACCTTGACTAAATCTTGCATTTTTCTGGATAAGTTGAAAATGAAAGTTAAAATGTCACACAATCCTTCAATGTGTTGTTGGAAAAAAGCTTTCTAATGAGCCTCACGTGATGCTGTCGTCCGCAGGGAGGACGTACAACGACCTGAACCAGTACCCGATCTTCCCCTGGGTGCTGACCAACTACGACTCAGAGGAGCTGGATCTCACGTTGCCCGGCAACTTCCGAGACCTTTCCAAGGTTCGAGTGCTCTTGCGCTTTCACGCTCTTATGTCACGGCAACTCATTAGCTGCGAAAAGTCAAAAACGTCCTGTTGGAGTAAAAGACTGAAGACGTTATTAGCAAAAAGCCATTTCTGAAAAAACTTGTTGGAATGTTGCAGCAGCCATTTTAAGCTCATTTTGGTCTTTTTTTAGGGGTCGTTTTTGTTTTTTTGTCTGATTGGAAGCAGACACTAAAATGCATAACGTTCCAATTTTTCATTATTGTGTGGGAAGAACATGCCAGCAAAATGTGATGACTTGCCATGAAGCAGAAAATCTGTTTTCCTTTAGTCATAAAAAAAAAAAGGTAGGCGTGGCTACTAGGGCTGTGCAATTAATCGAAATTCAATTACAAAATCAGCATAATCGTCAAAAAAAGATGAATACAAATTTTGAGTTGTTTAAATTGATAAATTTTCCTTTTTATTTTATTTTAAAATAACAACTTTAATCAATTTTGTTTCATCCAAAAGGAACTTGAATAATTATAGTATTTCAAAGAATTGTATGTCTTAATAATTTTTACGTTTCAACTTTTTCTTGTTTTGAACCAAAAAATAAATTATCATCCTAATAGTACCAAAATAATCGCGATGAGTATTTCCTTCATAATGGAACAGCCCAAGTGGCTACCATGATAAGACCCACAAAAAAGTCTTTAGAAGCCTTGCCCAAAAACATATGCAAAGGGCGCCCTCTACTGGCAAAAAACATACTGACTCCTGTTTTTTTTTTTTTTTTTTTTTTTTAAACCCTTTCTGCTTTCCTGCAGCCCATCGGTGCTCTGAACCCCAAGCGGGCTGCATTCTACGCCGAGCGTTACGAGACGTGGGACGACGACACTGCGCCGCCGGACCACTACGCCACACTCTACTCCACGGCACACTCTACCCTCATGTGGATGCTCAGAATAGTAAGTAACAGTTTTAGCTGCCGTGAAATTCTCTCACATGACACTAAACTGATTTTAAGTTTTAACTTGACAGCCAATATGTGGCCCAGGGCTTGTCCAATTAAGAAGACCTCTAAATGTTCACTTTAGAGGGATTTTAAGTCTACAACCAAAATGTGTTTACGTCCACAGGAGCCCTTCACCACCTTCTTCCTCAACGCCAACGACGGCAAGTTTGACCACGCCGACCGAACCTTCTCAGGCATCGGCTGTTCGTGGAGGAACTGCCAGCGGGACACGGCAGATGTGACGGTAAGGCGGCCCGTCGAGGCGTCCACCCCTCAGATCGCCCCCTTAACGCCATTTTGCAGGAGCTGATACCGGAGTTCTACTACCTGCCTGAGATGTTCGTCAACAGCAACGAGTACGAGCTGGGCGTGCGTGACGACGGGCTGCCCGTCTGTGACGTGGAGCTGCCCGTCTGGGCTAAGAAGCCAGAAGACTTTGTGCGCATCAACCGTATGGTGAGGCAGCCTTTCTAGTGAATGTAGCGCAACACGTGGTGCCGCGCTGGGGTCTGAAAGCGTTGCTCCCCGCTGCCCGTCTAGGCGCTGGAGAGCGAGTTCGTGTCGTGCCAGCTGCACCAATGGATCGACCTGATCTTCGGATACAAACAGCGGGGTCCCGAGGCCGTGCGGGCGCTCAACGTCTTCAACTTCCTGTCCTACGAGGGTGCCGTCAACCTGGACATTCTGGACGCGGTGCAGCGGGAGGTCAGCGGATCGGTCGCCGCAACCCGTCGAGGCTCGGACGTGTTCCCGATTGACGCTTGTGTGTCCGTGCAGGTGATGGAGGCGCAGATTCAGGCGTGCGGGCAGATCCCGTCCCAGCTGCTCATTGAGCCGCACCCGCCTCGATCGTCCGCCATGCACTTGGTGAGGCACAGCGACCAATCACACACGTCACCTGTCTATCCTCACTCGCCATTGTCCAGAGTTTCTTAACTGGCTTGACAGGCCTGTTAAATACAGACACGCAAGTGTCTGTGAAATTTCATTTGTTTACACAAGTTTGAAGTGGAGTTCTCGTAGGCTGAACTATATGGAGGACCAAAACTGTTAAAAATAAAAATAAATGAATGAATAAAAGTGAAAATGGATATTAAAAAAATTAAATACAAAAAATTTATATAAATGGAATAAAAACAACGAAATATATTTAGTGCGCATCCATAAATAAATAAATAAAATTAAGAATAAATACAAAAATAAATATATAAATATAATTAAATATCAATCAATAAATAAAAACGCTCTGCTCTCACATTTATTTATTTCAAGCTGCAGACGCTGTCAGGACGGAATGTTATTCAAATAAGGAGGCGGTCCTAAGCGTGCCGTTTGCATTTCCATCCGTTTTTATTTTCACTTCTATTCATTTCTTTATCCATTTACAGTATTTATTCAATCATTCATTTATTTTTAATTTTGGCGGTTTTGGTCCTCATAGAAACGTGGACATTTTTAGGCAGATTGATTTCTCGAGAGATTTGTTACTGTTTAGCCCCTATGCTTCCTCCATGTCGACCCGATCCCTTGTTCCTTGGTGTGAACCTGCCGTGACCCTCGTCTCCCACTAATCTTGCCTTTTTCCCGTCCCTCCTTTCCTCCCTGGTTGTGTCTCTTCCTCCATTTCCATACCCCTCGTCCTCCTCTTCCTCTTCCTGGCTCTCTCTCTCTCTGTCTGTCTCACCAGTGTTTCCTTCCTCAGAGTCCTCTGATGTTTAAGGATCAGATGCAGCAGGACGTGATCATGGTGCTCAAGTTCCCGTCCAACTCTCCCGTCACGCACGTGGCCGCCAACACGCTGCCTCACCTCAGCATCCCCGCCGCCGTCACCGTTACGTGCAGCCGCCTCTTCGCCGTCAACCGCTGGCACAACACCGTCGGTCAGTCTGTCTGTCTGCACCGGATTTGCAGATCTACTCTTATGTATCGGCAGTTTTAGAGGAGACAAATATATTCTTGAATTGTGTAGTTTAATTGTAGATGAGCCAAATTGCAGCCTTCAGGATGTACCAAATATTGCTTGTGAGCCATTTAATGTTTTTATTTTATTTTATTTTTTTAATAATTCTTGTTTCTAGTTTTCCTCAAATATTTTTGATTCATATCATTCTAGATTAGGCAACTGTCCCCATTTTGGACTTGAATTGTATTGCTTCCTGCTTGATAAGCTCAGGTCATTCTTGAATCAAATTGTAAGGTTCTAGATTAGCCAAGTATCTCAAATATTGGTCTTGAAAGGAAGCAGGGTGTTCTAGATTAGCTGTTTACTGTTCTGTATCATTCTAGATGAGCCAAATATCATTCTTTAATGGCACCATATCTTTCTAGATGAGTCGTTTAATGTATTTGAATGAAATTATTTGCTTCTAGATAAGCCAAAGATCTCAAATATCATTCTTGATTCACTTCATATTAGGTTTGGCAACTGTCACACTTTTGCTCTTGAATTGTATCGTTTCCTGCCAGATAAGTCAAATGTCATTATTGAATCAAATTATATTGTTCTTGATTAGCCAAATATCCAAAATATTATTCTTAAAGTAAAACCTGTCATTCTCGATGAGTGTTTTTAGAATGAATTTTTATTGTTCTAGATGAGTCAAGTATTCCAAATATTGGTCTTGAAAGGAATCGGCTTGTTTTAGATGAGCAGTTTATTGTTCTTAAATTAAATTCTATCATTCTCGATAAGCCAACTATTGGCCTTGAATGAAGTGGAAGGTTTTAGGTGGGATATCATTTTTGCCTCATATTGTATGATTCTAGATTAGGCAAATATTCTTCTTCGTTGTAGTTAAGCCAGATATTGTTCTGGGACAGAATCGTATCTTTCTTAATGAACCAGATTTCACTTTTGAATCATATTGTGTCATTCCAGATCATCGAGCTATTGTTCTAGACAGGAATAATTAATTTCTTATATTGTTGAAGTGCATTGTGTTGGACTGCCTCCAGGCTTGCGAGGTGCACCAGGATATTCCCTGGAACAGGCTCACCATCTTCCCATTGAGATGGACCCTCTCATAGGTCAGTTTGCTTCCTGTATTCAGCCAATCAAACATCAGCAGGGATGTCAACAAAGTTTCTGTGTTGTTCTGTCCAGCCAACAACTCCGGCACCAACAAGCGTCAGATCACGGATCTGGTGGACCAGAGCATCCAGATCAACACGCACTGCTTCGTGGTGACGGCCGACAACCGCTACATCCTGGTGTGCGGCTTCTGGGACAAGAGCTTCCGGGTCTACTCCACCGAGACCGGTACGACCCGTCGGCCGCTTCTGCTTGTGGACCGCCTTGTAAACACTCGACGCCCCCACAGGGAAGCTGACCCAGATCGTCTTCGGCCACTGGGACGTGGTCACGTGTCTGGCCCGGTCCGAGTCCTACATCGGGGGAGATTGCTACATCGTGTCGGGCTCCAGGGACGCCACTCTTCTTCTGTGGTACTGGAGCGGGCGACATCATATTATCGGGGACAACCCCAACAACAGTGAGTGCTGGACTTTTGGCGCAAAGGAGGATCTCGACTAGAAATAAACACTTTTTAAAAAAACATTTTAACTACAGGTGACTATCCCGCCCCCCGGGCCGTCCTGACGGGACACGACCACGAGGTGGTGTGCGTGTCGGTCTGCGCTGAGCTGGGATTGGTCATCAGTGGGGCCAAAGGTAAACCATATATTGTTGGGTTTTAGAGAATCTGGGATTTATAAATATTGTTCTTGAATCTAAATATGTTGTTGAAATCTAGATCAGTGGTTCTCAAATGGCCGGTTTCAAAAGTATATATTAGAAATATTTCAGAAAAAATATATGTTCATAAAATGAATGTTATATTCAGTAGGGTATTCAATTTCAGTGTCCTAAAAACCCAGCATCCATGCCTGAATGGTTCGACCCAACTTGTCATATACCACTTAGAATCACCTGTCAATCACTTGAAAACTTTATTTTAAAAAGTATTTCTTTTTGAGAACTGAGCTTTACTGTGAGCCCAAAGAGGACACCTAATGGTGATAATAATTTTTATGTGCACAAATCTTTATTTGTAATTCAATTAATTATTTTTTCTTCTTTTTTTTTTACTTGTATCTTTTTATTTCCAAATAGTTCAAGAGACCACATAAATACAAAGAGAGTTCCAAAATAAACAAAATGAAATCTTTTAGAAATGCTTTGCGCTGGTTAGAGGATACTTGGCTGAAATTCTTTTCCACGGGGTGTTGAGAACCTCTGATCTAGATAATAGCGTTCTTAATTTTTTTTTTATCATTCTACATCAGCTACATATTGTTCCAAACTCATATCGTATCATTGAAGTTGAGTCAAACTTTCTTGAATCATATTGTAGAGTTCTACATTTGTCAAATATCATTCTTCAATTGATTGTTCTACATGAACTAAATAGCATTTTTGATTTGTGTCGTAGGGATCCAGATGAAAAGAATATCGCGACTGAATCTCATTGTGTCGCTCTAAATGAGCACACAAAGAATACATTCTAGAAATCTTACTGTTGTATATGATTCTAGACTAGCTAAATATCATTTTAAAAAACCTGTCGTGTGGTTCTCCAAAAATTGAGAATCTCCGCTATTGTACTTGAAATGAAATGCGACATTCTAAATGAACCAAAATAGCAATCTCGAAGCAAAATGTATCCTACACGATAACCAGAAAAAAGTATCGTTATCATTCAATTTGAATCACATAGTATCCTTCTATCTAGCGAAATCTTATCGCGTCTACGTTTAAAAAAAAAAGCGTAAACGCCGCCGTCTTGAAAAAGTGAGTGATCGTCACTGCGCAAGCCTCTGATTGCGTCTAAGCGCGTGTCCCCGCGGCTCCTTAGAGGGTCCGTGCCTGGTGCACACCATCACGGGGGACCTCCTGAGGGCCCTGGAGGGTACCGAGCTGTGCCAGCAGCCTCGTCTGATCTCGGTGTCCAGCGAGGGCCACTGCATCATCTACTACGAGCGGGGGCGCTTCTGCAACTTCAGCATCAACGGCAAGCTCCTGGCTCAGATGGAAGTCAACGACTCCACGCGGGTGAGGCTCTCCGCCGCCGCATATCGTACTACAATTCAATCGTATACAGTCGTAGATGACGCCCTTTTAACCTCCAACTCCTCCCTCGCGTCCCGCCAGGCCATCCTGCTGAGCAGCGACGGGCAAAACCTGGTGACGGGCGGCGACAACGGCGTGGTGGAGGTGTGGCAGGCCTGCGATTTCAAGCAGCTCTACATTTACCCGGGATGTGACGCCGGCATCCGCGCTATGGACCTGTCGCACGACCAGAGGTAACCACGGCGACCACGCCATCCCTTGGGACTGTCGCCATAGGAACCGGTTGCCAGGAGAATGACAGTTGCGGAACATTAGAATGATCTGTTTCCATGGATAATGTTCTGTTGTTGCCGTTGCTATGGAAACTGTTGCTATGGAAACAGTTACTAGGCTGTTACAGGTAGGGAAACCGCTGCAATTCGGGAACCGTTATTGAGCAAAATGACTAGGAAGTGGTTGCAAAGGAAACTTTTAATGTTGAAGCTGTTGCCAAGGATAAAGTTGCTTTTGAGACAATTACCTCTGAAACTGTCACTCTTGTACGTGTTTCCGAGGAAGCTGTATCTGTTGCCAGAGAAACAAGTTGCTATAGTTAAACTTGTAAAGCTTCTGTACAGAATGTTTCCATGGAAATGGTTACTTTGGATGCCGTGTCCAAGAAGATTTTTTGATGATGAAGCTGTTACCAAGGAAACAGTTACCAGGGACACTGTTGCCAAGGAGAAAATGACAGCGGAAGCTGTTGTCGGGGGGGGGGGGAATGATCAGTGGTGAAACTGTAGCCAAGGAGAATGTTACTGTGGAAACTGTTGCCGAGGAAACTGATTAGTAGTAAAGCTGTTGAGGAATCATGTTGCCAGAGAAACTGTTGCTAGGAACGCTCGTTCAGTAAGCTGTTGCCGGGGGAAACTGCTGCCAGAGACAACCTTGATAGGAAGCTGTTGCTGATTAAGCTGAATTGTGGTGAAGATGTCGCCAAAGCGACTGTTGCTAAGGAAGTTGTTTCCGGTGGAAACTGTTGCCGCGGAAGACGTTGCCACGGAAACTCGCTGGAGAAACGCCAAGGAGAACGTGGCTTAGGTTGTTGTTGCACAGAAGCGTCTGACTAGGGAATCTGTTGTCTGGGAAACGTAAATGAAGCTGTTGCCAAGGAGAATGTCGCTGATGAAGCCATCACCTGACTTTTCGTTTCCCCCGCAGAACGCTAATCACCGGCATGGCGTCCGGCAGCATCGTGGCGTTCAACATTGACTTCAACCGCTGGCACTACGAGCATCAGAACCGCTATTGAAAGTAACTCTCCAGGTACACAAGAAGAAGACTTGAGGTTCTGGTTGCTTTGACGGGACTGTGTGTACTCTCACACACTAACACACACACTCATAAACATACACGTACAAACACACACCCGAGCCCAAAGACAACACACCCAACAGAGTGCGGATTGGTCGCCGGTGCTGGCGGGTCAGGTTCTGGGTTTCGGGGTTCTGCTTTAACGCTTCAATGAGCCGAGCCGGACACTCTTTGCGGAGATATCCGCCTTTCGCTTCCTTTGACGATTTCTATTCTTTTACTTTGTTGTAAATATGACTCGGCCCCTTTTTTTTCTCGTGTCCTTTTAATTTATTACTGGATGTAACATAATGTGACGACGATGGTAAGAAAGTCGAGGATGGTGATTGTTTTTGCCGGAGATGTTACCGACCAGGATGAAGACCCCCACCACACACACACACAGATTTTTATTTCACTTCTTTTTTTTTTCTACATTTAGTGATCGTCGTGTCAAATATGTACATAAAAAGTCTCGCTTTTTCCGCCCCACGAGCTCACATTATTTAAAAAGAATCCAAGTTTGTTTTTGCACTTTGCACCAATCACACGTCATTATTTATGATTCGGCTTTTGTTCCTTTTTGCTAAACGGCCTTTTTCTTTTGGGGGGGGGGGTGGCTTTAATTGTTATGATTGCAAGATATTTTATGATGGGCCGGGTTTTTTTTGGTTCTTTCTTGCCCGGGGCTGGGATGAATTCTTTGTGCATCGATGTTTGTATTTAACGCTCACGTGTGAAGATTTTACAGCAATATAACGACGAGCGTGCGCACGACCAGCGCGAACGCACACACACGTAACCCTAGACACACACACACACACACACACACACACACACACACACACACACACACACACACACACACACACACACACACACACACACAGACAGACAGACAACACACACACATCCAAAAACCGACAAACGAAGAAGAAAAAAAGGTGAAATATTTTTGGATCTATGAAACCCTTAAAAACTATTGTATTCATGTTTTATTGCAAAGATGTAAAATATGACATGTGTGAGTTGAAAAAAAAATCATGATAAGAAAAATAAATTATGCAAAGAATTTGACGACTTGGCTTTTTTTTTATGCATTTTTCTACTTGGAGAAAAAAAAACATGATTGAGCTAACAAAAACGTTTTTTTCCCACTTAAGTTCTTCCTCAGTTTTCATTAACTCTAATAACCTCAACATTCTTAATCATTTATTTACAGTTTAATGAACATTTGCACTTCATTTCCCAGAAGTCTTTGCAGCAGCCGTGTGTGTTTCTGTGTATGCGCGCCTGCGTGCGAGTCTCAGGCGCACAGCGAGGAGACGGTGGACCTCCGCGACGACGAGATGCTGCAGATCTCCACGTTGGTGAAGGAGCTGCGATCTTCGCCGCAGGACGAGGACGACGAGATGATGTTCTTCAGCCTGTGGAGGGCGATGACCAGCAGGCTGAGCAGGAACAGCAGGAGGCCCAGGAACAGCCACACGTACACGTAGACGCCGCCGCCGCCGCCGGCTCGGCCCGGAGACACCGCCGATGATGCCGATGCCGATCCAGGGACGGGCGTCGGGGAGAAGCGCAGGAAGGTTCCGTTTTCCACCACAGAGATATCAGATTGGTCCATCCCAGCTGCAGCAAAAACACAACAAGAACCTCATAAGTACAAAAAAGCTGATATTCAACACATATAAGAAGTCTACACACCCCTCTTCTAGTGGCAAGTTTTTCCCTGATATAAAAAATGAGACCAATATCATTTAAAATTAGTTTCTACCATTTATTAGTCGATTGAAATATTTACGACATGGGAAATAAACAACTGTGATAATGTCGTTGCACAAGTGTGCACACCCTCTTGAAACTGGTGAATAAATTAACCTTGGCTGTTTTAGTAGGCGCTCCCCGACATTTTTGCTACTTTACTGTGCTTTAATTACTTAGTTACTCTGTTGAAGTTACTTAGTTACAAGGTTTGGCATGTGCTCAAAATGCTGGCAGTCAGCACATAGCTAGCCCTATTTAAATTGCCATTGATCAACCCCCAATTAAGTTCAGCTGTTCTAGTAGGCTTTTCCTGCCATTTAGTTACAGGTACTTATTTTTGATTAAGTTCCTTAGTTACAGGGAATGATTTTGTTACAAGCTTTGTTCATGTAGCTGTGTTCAGAATGAACCAATCACATTGACGGTCCTGTTAAATCTTCATCTTCAACCATTCAAAGTGCCACCAAGCAACCTCAAATAAAGTTCAGCTGTTCCAGTAGGCTTTTTCCTGACATTCTTGGAGTCGCATCTTCACAGAGAGCTTCCACAGCATCAGAGGCATTTTGTTCTTCAGCGGTATCAGTCAGGGGAATGCTCCAAAAGAATTGCCAAGGTATTATTACACTACACGAAACTATAGTAATATTATTGGCCACAGTGTGCAATTAATGTACATCAATGCGACCAGAAAAGTTGTATTTTGGAACATAAATTATACATATTGTCGCAAAAATTTTAATTAAATAATGATACTTAAATAATAATACTAAATTTAAAAAAATTGGTCCTAAATCCATGTGCTTGGAGAAATTGGTCATGCTATTTACAATCCAAACAACAGGGGGAGCCCTCATCACACTAGTTAGGCCCTTCGAGACCCAACAGGCCGGAGCAGGAATGTAAATTGTTGGTAATCTTATCCGTATGGATATGATGTCACTTCCTGTTTCTTTTCGCACCATCCCAGTCTCCAGCTGTGCGGCTTTATGCTCCTCTCGTGCGTCGCCCACGTGGTGACGTGTGTTGTTGTTTGCCTGCCTGTGATCTGTGCTGTTCATTATGAGCTGGAGTGCTTGATAATTGCGCGTAATCAGGCTTTTTGTCGCCTGGCAACCAGGCTGGCAGGTCACACGTTTTACTGGCAAGGCTGCTTTTTAATGGGCTCGTGATCGCCCCCTAGCACGCAATTAGCGAGCTCGGTTTGTTTATTTCGAATAAACATCATCTGTTTGTTTGACTTCACTCAAGTCTCAGCGTGTCATACACTTTGTGTAAATGTCACGATCATCGATCAGGATTTAACCAATTTTGTTGGCGACACACCTGGCTCAGTGTCATCTCTTGACGACACTCATCTCACTACGCTGATGTCTCAGCATGACTTTGATGTGATTGGCCAGCATTTCACCCATTAGTTTGATGACACTGATGTCTCACCAACATACACATTTGTTTAACTGCAATTATCTCCCAGCATTTTGTGCACTTGTGTGATCGTCTCAGCATTTCACCCATTTTATTGATACCACTGATGTCTCAGCATATCACTCGTGGGAATTACTTCACTCATCTCTCAGCATCTTGAGCACTCGTACGACTGTACACTATCGTCTATTATTTCACCCATTTGGTTGATGACACTCATCTCTCAGATTGTCATCTATTTGATTGACAACACTCACCTCTCAGCATGATATTCATTTGTGTGACTGCACACTCAATCATTTATCAGCATTTCACCCACTTTGTGGACATCATTTTAGCTACACTTGCTGCCTTCATGTCTCTGCATGTCTCTCTGTACAGGTGATGGTCTCTCAGCATTTGACCCATTTCAATGGCGGTACCAGTATCTCATCATGTCATTTGTGTTAGTGACTACAGTCATCTCTCAGCATGTTGTGCACTTGTGTGACTGTACATTGTCACAGCATTTCATTCATTTGGTTGCTGATACGCATGTCTCAGCATAATTAATTTGGTTATCTACCACCATCTCTCAGCACTTTGTGCACTTGCGTGATCATGTCTCAGCATTTTACCCATTCTATTGACTACGCTAATGTCTCAGCATTGTGTCCTTTTGATTAACTACACCCATGTCTCAGCATGTGATGCACAGATGATCGTATCTCAGCACTTTACCAATTTTAATTGACGACTTGTCTCAGCATGTCAACCATTTGATATGCTGTCTTCATGTCATCCATGTGAGTGACTACAATCATCTCTCAGCATGTTGTACAGTTATGTGAAAAACATTGTCTATCAGCATTTCATCCATTTGGTTGCTGATACTCATGCCTCAGCGTCATCCATTTTGTTAACTACCGTCATCTCTCAGCATTTTTGTGTCTCAGGATTTTACCCATTCTGTTGACTACACTGTCTCAACATGTGCTGCACTGATGATCGTATCTCAGCACTTTTACCAATTCTAATTGACAACTTGTCTCAGCATTCATCAATTTTATTGATTTCACTGTCTGAGCATGGCATCAGAATGTTGTACATACCTTGCGTGTTCTCAGTCATTTCTCAGCATGTTGTTCAGTTGAGTGACAGATTTCTGCATGTATATGCCGATAATCAGGAACCCTTTCTTGTTTCTCATATCAGCCTATGTATGTTTAGTGCCGTTATAGTCATGCATCGTTTTCGTGCCTCTTAGTGGTTAAAGTATTTGTCATCCAGCATGCACAACTACATAGTCACTCTTTCCTCAGAGAATCCTCTCGTTATGAATAATGGAGACGATTGATGTGTGACAAAATGTCATGACATTTTGGCGGACGTGTGTGTGTGTGTGTGTCTCAGCATGTTGCCCACTTGTGTTACTGCGCTCATCTCTAAGTATTCAGTCCACAACTGTGAGTTGACAGCACTTATACTCATATCTCAGCACACTCAATTTTATTGACTATAAGCATACATTATCTCAGCATGTCTTCTATTACATTGACTACACTCATGTCTAAGCATGCGATGCACATTTTATCATCTGCCAACATTTTAACTTTAACTTTGCTCAACTCATTTCCCGGCATGCCATCTCATCTCTGACACTCTTGTCTCAGCATGCTGAGCAAAACAGTGACTGCACCCCTTCAATCATCTCTCAGCATTTTACCCAGTCAATGACACGTCTCAGCATGTCATCCATTTGATGGACTGCGCTCATACGGTATCTCAGAAAAACATTCAAAGTTGATTGATGTCTCAG
Source organism: Leptonotus elevatus (assembly GCF_054856555.1). Taxonomy (NCBI): domain Eukaryota; kingdom Metazoa; phylum Chordata; class Actinopteri; order Syngnathiformes; family Syngnathidae; genus Leptonotus; species Leptonotus elevatus. The sequence continues at coordinate 10,949,031 of NC_141254.1, forward strand.
CATGTGATGCAATGTAGTCATCTCTCAGCATGTCATTCACGCACATGCAATTTGCTTTGTCCCTAAAGATAAATCGACACGAACACGATGAGATTGGCTAAACTCAACATTTGATTATTTCACACTCATGTCTCAGCATGCTGTGCGCACAATTTCATGATTACTCTCGCCTCAGCTCTCGCATAAAAAGAAGCTAGTAAAAGTGGCGTCAACTGAATAAAGTCTCATAACGGAGGGAAAAGAAGCAACAGGAAGTAATTGAGCAAACCTGAGTGGACGTCGGACCTCAATCCAGCTCCATGTCGCCTCTTCCTCTGCCTGCACGCTCCCATCCGCACGATACTCTCTCTCGCTGTCTCTCGCACTCTCGCTCTCACTCTCGCTCTCACTCTCGCTCTCACTCTCGCTCTCACTCTCGCACTCTCTCTTTTTTTGCTTCAAATAACAATATGTGACCTCACTCGTCTAAACATGACATTCTGTTTAATATTACATTTGTGGAACCTGAGTTAAGCAGCAATTTTTTTTTTTATCCATCTCAGGGGGCGGCCATTTTGCTACTTAAAGTTGCCCAGGGCTCAGGCAACGACCGATCACAGCTCATCTGTTTTCTGAAGCCGGGCTGTGATTGGTTGTTACCTGAGACCTGAGCAACATTGATGTCATCTTCAGTCGACAGCAAGTGGCAAAATGTCCGCCCCCTGAGATGGATTCAAAACGGCGGGATTTTGCTTCATAACTCGTATTTAATAATTTAATTTAATCAGAATACCATATTTAAACTAGTGGGGCTGCATAGAACATATTGTCAAAAAAAAAATGGGGGGGTTGACTTTAAATGGCAAAATGCACCAGTATACACCTGTATCCATCCCGGGGCGGCCATTTTGCTACTTGCTGTTGGCTGAAGATGACATCACAGTTGACTAGGGCTCATCTTGCGAACGTCATGTGACCATTCCCAGAAAGCGTGAGACTTATATGACTGGAATGTCAATGCCGCTTACTCACTTACTTAGAAGTGAAGCCCCCGGCGGCCATCTTACGTTGCCACCCACTAAAGCCTGCCTTGAATACATTGATTGAATGTTTACCTTGTATATTAATTTTTTCTCATGAAAAGTACATCATATCACACTATTGTGGGAATATAGTTGAGATTAAAATTAGTTAGTTAGATGAAATTAAAAAAGAATACACATTCCATATACACTTATTCAGAAGAAGAAGAAGAATATTCTGAAGAACTGCAATTAATAGACAATTCAATCAATTATTCCAATAAATTATTGAATATTTTAATCACCTTTTCTATCTTTCTTTTTCATTTATTTTATTTTGTTTTTCTTGTGGGAATTGATGACAGCGTCAGGTCAGCGGAGATGATGTGAAGGTGTCGACATTGTGGGACACACAAACACACACACACACACACACACAGTGCGAGTGTCAGCCATGGTGTGCTGGTCCAGAATAACAATGAGCCAAATGCTAACAGACGCTGGCTGGCGGCATCTGAACATAAAAAACCTGCGACAGCATCCGAGTGAGTGAGACGTCGTCTGTTAAACTCACTCTTGTATGGAATACAAAAGTATGTTTAAAAATAAGTCAACATTGTCGCCTTCAAACCATTTTGGCAATTTATAGTCGTATGGTCTCTCCGCTCAGAAGAGACAGGAGAATATTTGAATACATGAATAATTTAAAGAGCCAAAAAGAATGTTTTTTTTTTTGTGGTGCTCTAAAAATGCAAATTCTCGACATTTATAATTCATGCCTGCTACAGTTGGCTAATGCTAAAGCTAACTGCCATTAAAACAAAAATGATCATGAAGTCATTGTGAAAAGGTCAGGTCCTAATATTCTTTATGTGGCCAAACATAAGTAAGTCTGCTGAGTTGCTGTTAGGGAGTCCATGGGTTCGAATGGTGTGTTTCGTCCTAATTTTGGCAAAATTAGCATGAGCCAAAGCAGCCGCAGCAAACATTTGGATACATTTAGGAAAATCGATGTATTTTCTAACTTTAAGTTTTTATATGATTTGTTTATTATTTTGAAAAGCAAAACAAAATTGAAAATGAACTCATTCACTGCCATTGACGGCTATGGACGTCAAAAAATTCATTTGAACTATTAGTTGTTGTTTTTTAATCCACTTTTGTTAACAAGAGTATGAAAACCTAGAAAACAATTATTGTACAATTAGAACAGATATACAATTTGTGGTTAATCGTGAGTTAACTATTGAAGTCATATTATTAATTACAAATTAAAAAAATTATCGCCTGACGCCCCTAATTTTGAATAGTCTTTAAAAAAAAAAAAAAAAGATTCTTAAAAAAAAGTCTAGGTTTTCATACTCTTGTTAACAAAAGTCAGGAAAAAATGTAAAACTAACAGAAATAGTTCAAATGAATTTTTGACGTTTATAGCGTCAATGGCAGTGAATGAGTTAATATAAGTGCATTGTTGTGTTTGTTTTTAATCCTTGTAGGGATAATCATCTACACTTTCACACTCATGACATCCATTTTATTAGAAAATGTGCGGTCTTAAGGTCAAAGATGATCAATCTAGGTAGATATTTATTGTAACAATGTTTTATCATTGTTTCTTACATGTATACAAAAAAACAGGAAACAGATTTGTTTCAAACAACAACAAAAATTCCAGGAAAAACATTTTTGTAAGAATGTCCTCCCTCGGAAACAGATGGACAGAATGGATAATATACTCTCCTTTCATTTCCAACTTTCTACATTCAATTCACGCTCCGCTAACATCTCTCTCGCTTTCAAGATGGACGCCAGCAGCGACCAGCCCGCCGGCAGTGGAGTGAGGTGGCCTCCGAGTCGGCGAGCTGTCAGCTGACGAGTTGCTCCGTCGCTCACAGAGGCAGGCGAGCGTGCCTTCCCCATGAGACTTTCCACAGGTGAGTAAGTAAGTTGGCTATATGTTTGCACTTTTTTCTTCTTCAGGTTTTTCCACATCTCCATAGTGCGGCTCGCTTCGCTGCCTCACCCGAGATGACAAACCTGATTGACATACACGCGTCACACCCCTCTTGCATTTTAACCACGTGAGTCAGCACTTTAAAAAAATAAAAAATAAAAAGTAATGAAGTGTGCATTGTTTTTAATAAATTGCTCAGCCACGGTCTAAAAGCAACATTTCTGTTTACCTTAAACAAGTGACTCAGCAAACTGTCAAGTTTGAGCTGTAAAAGCGTAAACAGGAAGTGACGTGCCCTGCGGGGCCAGAAGGCGCGACAGGTGATGTAAAACCTCGACAAGGCTCACACGCCTTGTCATCATGTCAGTGTGCGCTTGAGAGTGAAATAAGGATACTTTGATAACTAACTATAAGTAACTTTTTTTTCCTCCTGTAGTGGCAATATACAAACAAGGTGAGTTCAATCATTTTGATGTTTTACTACTCACACTATGTTCATGAAGATTAGAAATGACGTGTATACAAGTGCTACTACGTGTATTTTATTTTCGAGATGACTGGGACTTCCTGTAGAATAAATTTTGTGCGTGTAAGTAATTATACTTTTTAAAATAATAATGAGAGGAGAGCCAACAGTTGTTATGCAGGTTAAACCGGGCGTACACGACACAAACTCACCTGTCTTCACCTGTCGCATGTGCAGTGTGGACAAGTCTGTTGTCTGTAAATGTACTATTGGGCACTTTGCATTTTCAAACATTTTAAACTGAGTACCACCGAAAATCATTCCTAGCTCCCCAAATACCAACACAATGACCAACGTTAAAATACAGTAGCGCAGTAGGCTAAAGTGTTCTGGCAGATTTTATTCCTAAAAATATATATTTAGTATTAAGGACTCGGGGGGGAATGATATATAGGTCTTTCTTTAAAATGATATGTCATTGTTTTTGGGTGAAATTTTATGTATCAAAAGTACTAGTGGTATCGGTGATTACTCAAGAGTTGTATCGATCTGAAAAAAAGTAGTATCGATTTTATAACATCAGTTTCAATATTAATTATTATTATTATTATTATATATTAATACCGTGCTTAAATATAGGAGAATTAATCCAACAGTTTTTCAATAATGATGCATTTGAAATGTATTACACATTAAAGTTAGTGAATACACATAATAAAGAATCACAACTGAACTGTCCTCAATAAATGTATACTGAAATGATAAAAAAAATCGAATATATTTTTTTAAATTCTGTATATTATATTTGTATTTTAAGATGTATATTTCTACATTTCTTTTTATTTTGTAATAAATCTCTCCAGATATTTACAGTAATTATATCTTTTCCTGGAACAGTGCTGAATAAATGACACAAATAGCACAAAGAAAAGTAGTTAGTTTACAGCTTATATAACACTGTAAATTTGTTGTTCCCTCAAAACAACTCAAAATACACAAAATTGAGCTAAACCAACTAAACACTAGGCAACAAAAGTGAGTACACCCCTAAGTGAAATTTTATGTTGATTTTATTTGCTGTTTTGTTTTTTTTCATTTTTGTTGAAATCTCAAAGTTCAATGAAAACTGTCTAAAGCTAATAAAAGTGACAACATTTTGTTTCCCTCAGCATGGCGGAGCCGGCAGAAATGCTGCTGATCAAGGACCAGTACGAGCTGGCCTTCCGCTGCCTGAGCCGCGGCCTGTCGCTGGAGGAGGGCGGCAATCGCTCCGAGGCGGCCGAGTACTACCGGAAGGGCCACCAGCACCTCATGCATGGGCTGGGCGTGCCCACCGGGGGGCCGCGTCACCAGGGGCCCATGTGGGAGCGAGCTCGAGAGCTGCAGCGTAGAATGGAGGCCGCCCTGGGCACAGTCAGCAGTCACCTCTCCGCCTTGGACGCCTCGCAGGCGCCCCCTCCTGCCCAGAGGCAACGGCTGCTCATGGACCTGACCCCCAGCCTTCACCCCGCGCAGCACCTCTACCCCGCCATCCCTCCCGTCCTGCCAGCGCCACAGCTCCCGGCGAGGAAAGCGGAAGCCATCATGTCCCAGACCCCGGCGGAGCCCCCGATGTACTCGCCCCAGCCCGCCGACGGCCACCGAACCCTGGCCGGCGGGCCGGGGGCGCAGGAAAGCGAGAGCCAGCTGCTCCTGATCCCCAAAGGCGTGCAGATGTTCTTTGTGGCCCCCAACGGGCAAGTGAGCGCCCTGTCGCAGCCCGGATACCTTCGCATCATCAGCTTTGTTACTCAGCCGTCTGATGGGACGGGGCCCGTCTTCCTGGATGTGAGTTTTTCACACTTTGATAAATACGTTTTCTTCCCTTAGTAAGTAAGTAACAGTACAAATACTAAAACAAAAGGTGCAGATTTAACTCTTGTACTGAAGTAAAAGTTAAAAATGTACAGATTGAAAAGTACAAAAGTAAAAACTAACATCAAAAACTCAACTCCCGTACTTGAGCACAAGTAAACAAATAAGTGCAGATTCTACAAAGTGCTTTAGTAAAAAAGTATAAAGTAAAAAAATGGCACAAAGTGAATTGTATGTTTATTTTTCTGGTTTGTAGTGACATTCAAATCCACTGCATTATAATTAACACTTTTTCGATTAGATTAAAAAAAAAAAACTGTTCCTAATATTTTGAGCTAGCTAGCTGAATAAGGGGATCAAAATACACAGCAAATAAAATAAATAAAAATACAAATATGAAATAATACATTCAAATCTAACCACATACAAATATGACATGAAAAGTGTAATAAAAAATACTGAATAAAAATATAAAATGCTACTGTGATAAAATAAAACAATCCAAAATACTAACAAAAAATCCAAACTATGTAATGTAAAATACTAAACACATTTAAAAATAAATGTAAAGTACAAACTAAAATCAGAAAATAGCCAATATAAATATTTTAAAAATATATATAAAAACTATGTAAAATATCAAAATAAAGCACTAAATTAAATGAAATACTTAATCAAAACACAAAAAAATGATGTATGTACTTGTGTGAAACAAAGTTAAAAGACCTGATTCAACTCCGATACTTAAGTAAAAAAGTAAAGACTGAAATGTACACAAGTACTAAAGTAGAAAGTAAAAATGTATTTTTATACTGTCACTTAGTGTGTACTTGTTTTGACAGTGAAGTTGAAGTTATTCTTAATGCTTGTACTACAAGAAACAAGGCTAATTACTGCTAACTTTGTGAACTTACTTTAGAAAGCGAGCTAATAATAACAAGTGAAAAAAAATCACCTTACTTGTGCATTTTTGCGGATTAGACTGCAACTTTTTAAACGCAAACGTTTTTTTGGTTGGGCACATTGCATTAACCACAAATCTTTCTTTCACGCAACAACATCAAACAATTCTCTCAATACGGTCATATATGGGGAATATCTTGCTTCTCCTTCGTATGCATTCCCATCGTCGTTAATTCTTTCTATTACACCTTCTTCACCGTGTACTTTGTTACTTCCCACTGGATCAAAGCAGACTAAAATTCCATGTGTAGCATTTGACACTCAGCGCTTTGTTGGCCAGCAACACAATGGATGCATTAACACGCGAGTCAGCGCTTTTGTTGTCCTGGCACGACTCATGTTTGTGCCAGGCGGCAACAAAACTCGCAGCAGCCGCCTCACTGACCGACCGACCCGTTACAAAACATGATTGCTTTTGTTTGACAAAGTTGTATTCATGTTTTTGTCAGAACAGTGTTTATACTAGAAAACTCTGACATGTTACAAAAAGTCACAAAAGGTGTCTAACAGTACAAAATTGTACAGGCAGACACTATATATAATTTATAACACATATATTTTATATTTTATTTACAGTCAACAAATACTCTATATATTAAAAAAAAACTCAAATACTAAAGCTAGACTAAAATAAAGCCTTAAAAAACTAATGCTAAAGCTAAACTAAAAATGAAGCCTTTAAAAAGAACTCAAACACTAAAAAGCTAAACTAAAATGAAGCCTTAAAAAAACAAAAACTAATACCAAAGCTAAACTAAAAATGAAGCCTAAAAAACTAAACTAAAAATGAAGCCTAAAAAACTAAACTAATACTAAAGTTAAACTAAAATAAAGCCTTTAAAAAAACTAAAGCTAATACTAAAGCTAAAATAAAAATGAAGCCTTAAAAACTCAAACTAATACTATAGCTAAACTGGAATGAAGCCTTAAAAATTTTAAACTAACACTAAAGGTAAACTAAAAATGAAGCCTTAAACTAAACTTAAACTAACACTAAAGCTAAACTAAAATGACGCTTTAAAAAAACTAAAACTAATACTAAAGCTAAACTAAAAATGAAGCCTTAAACTAAAACTAACACCAAAGCTAAACTAAAATGAAGCCTTTAAAAAACTAATACTAAAGTTAAACTAACCTTTTAAAAAAACTAATTCTAAAGCTTAACTAAAATGACGCTTTAAAAAACTAAAACTAATACTAAAACTAAACTAAAAATGAAGCCTATAAAAAAAAGAAAAGGAAAAAAAGCTAATACCAAACCTGCTCTTAAATCTAATTAAAACTCGTCCCTCATGTGACGTTTGCATATGTTTGTTGCAGGTGTGCGGCTGGCTGCACTCTCTCACCCCGAGCACGCCGGTGTTGCTGGCCCCGTCCGGCATCTTCATGCTGCCGGATATGCTGGCACCGATGCCGGGCGCTTACATCGGCGTGGTGCTGTCATCACAGTTGCCCGCCGCCGATCGGGAGATGTTCCAAGACCTCGTGATGCAACTGACCGACTTCAGGGCGCAGGTGGGTGCCTTTTGGGGTCACGTGTCATCTCATCAAGACTCCAAGCCACCGAAGCGTCATTGGTGCTGACTTTGTTCCGACAGAGTCCAGACAGCATGGGCCCCGGGGTCATCAGCCTGAGTGAGACGGTCCCCCTCGGCCCTCAGCTGGTGTCTTCCGAGAACGGGGGCAAAGCGCTTCTTCCGACTTGGAGCGAGAAGATGGGCCAGGGAATCGTTTCAGGTGAAAGTTGCGCTCTGTAACATTTTGGCCACAAATATCTTTACAATAACCTTTTTATTTGGCTGAAACGTCTTCCAATTAGTAGATGAATTCACAATGCGTACTCGTGCAAGCCTCTGGCCAATTTATTTTCAGACTGGATTCGGGTTCGAATTTCCCGACCTCCATCTGCCACCTAATTTCGTCAACACACATTTTTAGGACTAAATCAGTATGCATTTTCATCAACAAATGAAAACTTCTCTTGATAAAAACTGGACTAAAATCTGTGGACATTTGAGTTTATGAACAAAAACGAGAGACGAAAATGATATGATTTTGTAAAATCTTGTCTCTGCTAATCTGTCATGTGACACAATGACTCCCCCTTTCAGATCTGCAGCTAGCGAGTGCAACATGCACAAACGGTCAAAGGTACAAAATAAAAGTAAATTATAGCTATAACATCACATTATTCTAACGGCTATAACGATCCAACAATAATGTTAATCCGACCGCTAACTAATGCTGGCTAATTTACTAGCTCATAGCATGGCGGCATAGCAGCCACTTGTTGCTATACTGTAATTGTGTCAAGTTGTTTTTCATCAAAAAAATGAGAGAAATTTTCATGTGAAATAGTTTTAGATCCGAAATGTTCCACATAATCCCTTGACAAAAAAAATGCAGGGGGTAAAATGATTGTCTTGACTAAAACGTGGACAGTTTTTGTTGACTAAAACTAGACAAATAAAATTATGTTTCCTTGGAATAAAATAAAGACTAAATGTCGACTAAAAATGAACTAAATTAAAACGGGATAAGGTTGACTAACTATGATAACTAACAAACGTGATTGAAACTGGACTAAAACTGTGACAACATTTAAAAATGGCAGATAAAATTAGCACTAATGTGAAGAAGGGGGTGTGCAGTCTCATTTTTTGTCAACAGGTGGCAGTAGCGATTCGAAATGGAATTTTCTGCGCTCAGTACTTTCAATTTGACTTTCATGCACCCGAGTCCATTTTAAAAGCATGTCTGGCGTTTTGACGTTTAAATGTAAACAAACAACGATGACGTGTGTTAAAGGTGACTTTGTTCTGATATTAGAACAACAATGAAGTCAGAGCTGACATTTGTAAATATTAAATGTGTTCATGATTTACAACCAAATATCTTAATGTGTTGTAAGGAGCGCCAGTTATTCCCGAGTCATGACTTGCGAAATGGAATGCTGCCAATCAAGATGCTTGGCAATAGCCCTAAAAGTCCTCTTCGTCACAAAATGGCTGACTTTCTGTATCTTTTCAGGCATTGCTTCTTGAGACTTTTTTTTTTGTGTGCATCTACCCCTAGTGGATGTGGCTACTAAGTTTCAGGGGGCTGAATTTTCCAAAATGTTCTGCTGTTCAATGACATCCATGTCTCTCCAGGGGCGACGCGGTTGGGCCACGGGGTGGTCAAAGGAGCCGAGGCCACCACCAGAGCCATTCAGAAGGGGGCGCTGAAGATCCGGGACCACCTGACACCCGAGGAAACACCCTCGGAAGTCAGCCCGCACGTCACCAGGAGCTTGAATATGGCCAAGCAGGCCACTGGGGGCGCTGTGCGCGTCAGCCAGTATTTGGGTGAGCTGTCAGAAAGACTCGCCAAAGTACCATAATATGATAATTGTCCTTTTGCTTGTGATGTTTTGTGTGTATTTTGACAGTGGATGGCGTGAGCACGTTGGCTGAACATCTGTCGGAGAAGGTGGCCCCTCAAGTGAAAAAACACGGCGCCAAGTTGATCCCCGAGTCCATGAAGAGCAAAGAGGGGGAGACGTCCAATGCGGAGGGAGCCAAATTTGTGGCTGCCAGAGGTTGGCAAGGTGATCAGGAATTCACGAATCACGTCAGCCAACTATCATAGTTCCACTTTTCCATCTCAATGAATGGAGGGTGCCGCATGCCTAAGTGGCGCTAAAACTTTGTCCAATCCAGACCAGAGTATAAAAGTCAATAAAATAGCTGCCAACAACTCACATCGGTCAAAAGGTCAGGTAGTATACAATGTTTAGATTTGGTAACAAATGGGCAAATTCTAGGATGCGTTCATCTTTGAAGGGGTCCAGGTAACAGGCAAAATGATCCTAAAATGGCTGCTTCGGACCAAAATGGCTGCCTTCCTAAACATGCCAACCAAATCGGACATTGGCGAGTAAAACTGACTTTCATGGCTTAATTTTCTAATTTTGCTAAAATGGCAGACTTCTGGTGTCGTTTCTGGTTTCTTGAGAATTTTTTTGTGGGTCTACTCATAATAGACAGGCCTATCTCATTTCATGTTGCTAAGTGAAACTGGATTTGGGGGCGGATTTTTTCTAATTTAGTGACTGGCCAAAATGAATGAAATAATTTAAAACATGGTAGACTTCCTGTGCTTTTTCTAACGTGGCTTCTTGAGAATTTTTTTGTGGGTGTACTCATGATAGACATGTCTACTAAATTTTATGATGCGAATCGAAACTGGCTTTGGGGGCTGATTTAAATTTTTCAAAATCTTCAGGCCAAGTCTGTCTTTGAAGCTCCCATGATCATAAAATGGCCGCTTCAAACCAACATGGCAGATTTCCTGTCTGTTTTTGGGCAGGACTTCCTGAGACTTTTTTGTGGGTCTACTCATGATAAACATGTTTGCCCGTTTTCACGGTGCTAAGTGAAACATGCTTCGAGGGCTGATTTTTTTTTTTTTTTTGTAGCAATCAGGCAATATCTTCGAGACAAGTTTGAGAAAGAATCCTGAAATGGCCACCTCAAACCAAAATGGCCGACTACATGTGCATATTCAGTTGTGGCTTTTTTTGTGTGTGGCTGTACTCATGATAGACAACATGTCTACCAAATTTTATGATGCTAATTGAAACTGGCTTTGGGGGCTGATTTTAATTTTTCAAAATCTTCAGGCCAAGTCTGTTTTTGAAGCTCCCATGATCACAAAATGGCCGCTTCAAACCAACATGGCAGACTTCCTTAGACTTTTTTGTTGGTCTTCTCATGATAAACGGTGCTAAGTAATACGTGCTTCAGGGGTTGATTTTTGTTGTTGTAGCAATCAAACAATATATTCGGGACAAGTTTGAGGAAGAATCCTAAAATGGCCACCTCAAACCAAAATAACAGACTTGCTGAGTCAGAACCAGACAGAACAAGAGTCACTAAAAAAAAAACAAAAAAAAAAACAAAAAAAAAAACATCATAATCTACTCTGTGTTTTTCACGCGCACACATCAGGCTTCACCACCGTGTGGACCAGCTTGGAGACGGGAGCCAAGCTCATCGGCAAGAGCGTGACATCGGAAACCGTCAACACGGTGACGTACAAGTGAGTCGACCTCTCCTAACCTTTTGCCTGGCTCACTTCCTGTTTGGGAACCCGCTGATCTCTTTCCACTTACATCTTTTCAGATTTAGGGGCTTAGGGAAGCTATTAAACACGCCCGGTGATGTCTAACGCTTCTTTTCCATTTGTCTCTTGGCTTTTGGGTAATGTATTCATGCTTGCAGAGTGATTCACTGGATGTGTTTCTGTACATTTTCCTTTCGGGTATGTCTGGGTACTGCTAACAAATAAAGGAAATTGGATAATATAAGTCAGTACATTTTATTGATACTAATATCCCTGACTTTGTGTATGTAAAATACAGAATCGTTATGACAAGAAAAATGCAAATCACATTCCACACTTTTACATGTATTTCCCCCTCCCCCGCACGTTTGACTTTTGTTTGCGTTTGACCTCCTCGCCGCCAAGGTACGGCAACGATGCGGGCCAGGCCACCGACACGGCGCTGCGCTCGGTGACCAACGTTGGCGTGACGGCGTACAACGTGGACAACTTGGGCCTGAAGGCCATTTTGAAGACCACGGGCAAGGAGATGGCCAAGGGCATGGTGAAGAACTCCAGGGGGAAAGAGGATGTGGCGGCGGGGGCGGACGGGACGCCGCAGGGAGCGCAGGCAGCCAACAATGACGACACGGACAAGCAATTGCAGAAAGACAAGATGGACGAGGGCGAAAAGAAGCCTTGATATATCGCAGAGGTGGTAGTTCTTTTTATCACATGAGTTTTCTCAGTCCTTATTTATGTCGCTTATCGATGCACATTCTTTCGGGAAAATGAAGTAGTTCTTATATAATAACTTTAAACAATGAGTATTGTTTTCTTTTGCTGTGCCGTATTTTCTGCTCATGAGATTTTCATAAAAATGTTTGTTTACCTGTTTAATTCATTGATGTAGAATTGTTTTGAATAGTTTTGTACAAAATAATGATGAGTATATTTTTGTTGGTACTATATTCAGTTGTATCTGCTACATTTTATTAATGGATTAAACCATTCCTGTCTTTGAAATCAGTGATGGTGTATTTAATCCTTGAGCATGGTTGGTTGCCGTCTTTTTTGTTGGTGCCCCCAAAACCACAAGTTGTTACGCTACGCCGCCTGTGGATGGATTGATGGTGCCTAATCAAGTGGCCAGTCAGTGGATGCAACTTAGTAAAATTAAATTGCTTTTTGAACTGTTTTTTAAAAATTCTCTTTTCATTGCCTCTTTTTCATTGCAGTAGAATAAAATGTTAATTATTACACTCATAACTGTTCATAATCGGCTAACTAATGTGTACTGTACTGAACTTTGACGCCACTGCGCGTTTCTCTGACGTCACTTGGGCAAAGGCGAATGTAACAGAGGGTAAACGCCGTTCACTTCCGGTTACGTTTGGGCGTGGGATACATCTCTGCTGAACGTAAAGAATCACCACCTGCCGGTAGCCCAAAATAACGCGACGTTTGTTAGTAACATTTCCTAACTGGGAAACTGTGGCATGCTTTAGTCCATTACTCTCATTGTAAAGTGTGTAAACTGTTTACACAAATGTGGTGTGAGCCAAAATTTCGCCTACTTGGATTTTGTTACTCTTGGACGGAAGTTCAAAGACATTCAGTTGCAGATTTAAAGGCGATTCGCAGTCTCCAAATTGTTTTATGCTTACATTTGATCTTCAAGTGAAATTTGGTTCCGTTAACTCCAACGCAGTGAGTTTGGTTTAGCTTTGAAACAATTTCACGTGTGTTACACTATTTGCGATTTAATCGTGATTTATTTGAAATGTATCATTAAACATCAAGATTGCAACACAAATAATCTAAATATATAATCGTGAATTTGAACAGGTGACGAATCACAGCTAGCTTCCGATCTCGCTAGCTAGGAGCGAGTAATCCTCTTGACGTGTTTCCCACTCTTCGGTGACGTCTGGAGGAGGAGATGAACAAGAGGAGTCATGTTTACATTCTTTATTTACTCCCTTTCTTTCTCTTTCAACAAGTCACCTGCCGCCGAGTGCTCGGCGGAGGCTGTTGGTGTGCTTCACGGGGGCGAGCGTCCGGCCGCCTGTCTGGCTGCCTGATTAGCCGGTTTGTTCTTGTCAGCACTTCCGAGTCATCACCGTCATTACTACGTTCGCTTATCGTCCGCCAGCAGACATGAGCGGCAGGCTTGGAGAGCTCAACCCCAAACAGGTTGAAGCACTTCGACAGGTAAGAATATTATTATACATTGGGCTTTTATGTTATTATTATTTTTAAATAAAAAAATAAACAGGCATATGTATTGAGTAAGATAACAAGTTCTTATATTTTTATTGTAATATTATTACGAAAAATAAAGAAGCTAAAGCAGCACTGCACCACGAAATATTAAACGAATATTGTACACTGTATATTAAAAAAAGACTATTTGGTTTTAAAGTATTTACTGTATTGTGCAGTGTTTCATAAGATTTGTTATTTAAAAAAAAAATATATATATATATATTTAAATACTAAATAAAAACAACGAAGCAACAATAATACTTATTTTAAATATTAATATTTATTTTGTAATATTTAAAGAAATAAAAATGGTCTTAATTTAGTGCACCAGGTTAAGTCAATGAATAAATGCAAATATATAGAAAATATTAACATGCATTATTTAAAACAAATGTGTAAATGTGTAATTTAAAAAAAATCATGAACAAATATTTTTAAATCCAATGTTACATCACCGATTTTACCATAGCATTAATTTTTAACACTATTTTTGCAGGTGTATATGAAACATATCAAAGGTTAACTAAAAAAAACAGCAACTTAAAATGGTCAAAAATAAGTGCATTAAAGTGCACACAAATCTTTGCTCAATTTATACAATAGTTTGTCAAAGTTAGACTTTGAGGCATCCAACATAGCAGTGACTGTGCAACTTTTCCTTGAGGTTGATTGAATTTGTTTTGGTTCTATTTCCAGTGCAGCAAATAAGACAGTTAATAAAGACGATTTGCAGCATTTTCACAAGGGTCATTTTGTTGCTACACACGGGCACATTCAAGTGTGCAAAGTAATTAGTTACCTAGTCACAAGCTTCAGCGTCAAACTTGTTTTTTGTTGGTTTTGTTTTTGCCCCGCAGGCTCATGTTGATGAATAAAAGTCATAGATATGGAACGAGATGTCTGACCTGGACGTCAAATGTTTTTTTTTTCTCAAATGTGCATTTTTTTGTCTCTTCTTAGTTCCGAGAGAGGATTCAAGATGTTCTTGCTCAACTTCCTGCCCAGCATGACCACTTTCTGCTGCGCTGGCTCAGAGGTGAGCGCTCAAAAGTGCTGAGATTGGAGACATCAAATGCGTTACAAATTTATTTTAAAATTTAAGATTCAAAACTATTTTATTAGGGGAAAAAATAAAATGTACTTTGCTTGGGAGCCACTCCAAGATTCAAAACTAAATCTTTGTTTCTTCTTTATTTAGCTTTTTGCCTAGCCCAGGACTTGCTTTGCATCCTGAAGCTTCTCTTTTCAAAGTCTTTGAACTAGTTTCTCAGTTTATGGCTTTGTTGCATCAGCTTGAATGAGGGTGCTAATTAGATAAAGCTTTATGAAATAAAGATAAATTCAGATAACCTAAAAAGTACATGTCGTTTACATGGGTTGTCATGGTATTGTATATCATGGATATAGACTTTAGGTACACTTGCACAATCCAACAAGAGCCAAAGCAATAATTATCAAAATATTACACAAAACAAACTTACATGAGACAAAAGTCTACTTATAGTAGGGGCAGTGTTATCAAAAATACACCACTAATATATATATATATATATATATATTAAATATTACAATTATTTGACAAAAATCTAAATATGTATGCCACATTAAAAATATACATACTTTAGATAAATGCTCCAATATTAGACTACAAGGGAAGAAATGCTAGTGCATAAGTACAATAGTATCAGGTAAAAATATAAGAATAATAGCTCAAAAACATAACCCTTCCCCCACCACCCCAAAAAAGGGGGAAAAGAAAAGGTAGTAGGAAAAATATTAGGGAAAAAAATACAAATGTATTAGGAAAAAATATAAGTAATAAGAGGTTGGAAAAAATGCACTGGAAGAAAATGACAAAAATACATATAAAAAAAATACACATAATTATCTTAAAAAATATATATATAAATAGGATTAAACTGCCGTACAAATGTGTTGGGTCAAAAAGTTTGATTAAAAAGATTTCAAATGTTTATTGAAAGCAATTAGTGAATATACTAAAATGAAGATACAAAGATGTGTCACAATAGCAGCAGTTGAGTTGGAGTTCTTGTTGTGATTAGTGGCGGTGCATGAAGGCCCACCTTCTGGACTCTGTGTGCTACAGGCTAATCCGCAGCTAATCGCATTAAAAGGTGCACTCCGATAACACAAAGGGCAGACGCAGTGTTGCCCCGTGTTTCCGCTTGATGACACTTGACGAGAAGCTTCCAGAACAAATCTCACATCCAATCCCAATGCTTGGGAGTTGAGAATTACAAATCGTATATTTAACAAAACCACATCCAACTAGCTTAATTGCTAACACACAATGTAAAACGCTATTGACAGGCTAATGAAACTAGCGTCAATGTTGTGCCGTTTTAAGCAACCGATGTTTGAACGCAAACAGTGCGGCAACACATGTAGACAGACCAAGGTTATTATAATAGTTCAGGAGTTTTCATTTTTAATTTGTCGTTCATTTTTTGTTAACCCTAATAACCCAGCGACAAATTATTTGTGTGTTATACTGCACCCTACTGGCCAAGGCGCACACACCAGAAGGAGTGAATGCATGCATTATTGTATGTTTTTATAAAGAAACTATAGAGGACTTGAACTTATAACTTGTATACTGCTGAATGAATACTTCCCAGAAATTGTTGTTTCACTAACTTAAAAAGAGTACACGTGACTTCCACGTGGAATTTTCTAAACGGTCACTGCCTTAAAATGTATTTATTTTATATTTTTGCTTTTTTGTTTTTTTTATTTTACCATCATGGCAGCACGATGTCAGCTGCTCTGACATAGTGACACACTGGAGCGCTTGTACACTCGGTTCCACATGATTTTGTGTGGACATTAATGTTTAAAGTGGGTAATGTTCATTTCACACATTTTGCAGTGGGAGCTTGTGTTTCTTGTCATGTCTCTCTGTACGTGAATTGTCGCTTGCAGCAGAGCCTCCAAAGCCAAACACAAGCCGTTCAAGGAAGCGGCTCGGCCTGTTACTTTAAAGCAATATTTTTATTGTAAATGTGTATTATTTATTTTATGTAGCTGTGTTTTTGATTAGCTCCTTTCTGAAAGTCAACAAGTTGTATATTTGATATTTAAAAAAAAACAAAAACTTTTTTTTTTTCTAGCTTTCCATATTTTTCTTAAAATCAGTTAAAAAAAACTTCTTTTTTTATTACAATCATTCTTATTTAAAATAATTTTTATTGGCAACTTTCCTAGTAATTATTTTTCTTTTCTTTTGTCTATTAGCCAGAAATTTCAACGTGCAGAAGTCGGAGGCCATGTTACGAAAGGTAACCTTGCTGCTCCATGCCGCCATTGTATTTCCCCGTGCACTTTTGTGACGCCATTGCAATGAAAACACTATTAAATAAGATAAGATAAAGGAATAAAGTCCACATGTTCAAGCTAGGCTACCTATTAGCGTCGTGCAACGACAGCAAATCATAAGGCTCACGAACATGCTTTCATTATGTTCTAATCAGTTATACTATCACGTGTGGTGTGTGAGTGTGTACTGATAACGCAACGACTCCAATTCCTCTTGCCCCGGACAGTTTTTCCTATCTTATGCATAACCTTAAGTTACGCAACACTTGACAAGCCGGCCACTTTATTAGGTACACCATCCTATTGTGGAGCTGTTCTTAATATTTCGATAAGCTCCTTTTTTAGACTGTTAAAATATTCTTAACTGCCGCAATGCCACAACTGTAGTAATAATAATATTTGTCAGCTTTGTTGCAAGCACCGGTGGGTGTACCTAATGACATGTTGTGTTTTTCTTGCAGCATGTGGAGTTCAGGAAGCAAATGAAGGTGGACACCATCATCAGTGACTGGCGGCCGCCTGAGGTGACTCAGCAACAATAGAAACTTAACGGCAATTGTAACAACCTAAACAAATGACAAGAACAGAAACGGACCACACTAACCAAACTGTGCAGGTGATTGAGAAGTACCTTTCGGGCGGCATGTGCGGCTACGACCGCGACGGCAGCCCGGTGTGGTACGACGTGATCGGTCCCGTGGACCCCAAAGGTCTCTTCCTGTCCGCCTCCAAGCAGGACTTCATCCGCTCCAAGATCCGAGACTGCGAGATGCTGCAGCGGGAGTGCGCCGCGCAGTCGCAGAAGGCGAGTGCTGCGCCGCCGTGCATTGTGGGAAGGTGGGGTGGCTAATGCTAACGGCTAACAGCTAAAGGCATGTGTATTGCGGTCCAGCTGGGCAAGAACGTGGAGTCCATCACTATGATCTATGACGTGGAGGGCCTGGGACTCAAACACCTCTGGAAGCCTGCCATTGATACTTATGCCGAGGTCCTGCTCTCATATATTTGCACTCTCACACATTGCCACTCTTATGAGGGGCCTGAGAGCGGTCCCAAAAGTCCTGTGCTGTTTGTTGTTATGTCTTCAGATCCTGCAGATGTTTGAGGACAACTACCCAGAAGGCCTCAAAAAGCTGTTTGTCATAAAAGGTACCCCAGGACAAGGAGTCGACATCAGGTTAGCTTCCTTTCCAAACCGCTAATCATTCCGGAACGTACTACCCTCCCGCAGCTCCTAAACTCTTCCCAGTGGCCTACAACCTCATCAAGCAACTCCTGAGCGAGATCACGCGGCAGAAGATCTTCATCCTCGGCGGTGAGGCGCACGCGGCTTTCGTTCGGGGTTTGCCGAGATTGGATTCGGACCTGACAAGCGTGTGTTTGATTCCACAGCCGACTGGCAGGAAGTGCTACTCAGGCACATCGAGCCTGAGCAGCTGCCCGGCATTTACGGCGGGAAAATGACGGACCCTGATGGAGACCCTCGCTGTCAGACCAGAGTGAGTTTGGATCGTTAGTTGAGCGCAACGAGCTTGCTTGACGTAGATTGGGCGGGCCACTTTTCCACAAATGCTTTTTTATTGGATGGTGACTGAAGTTGTATTTTTTTTTTTTTTTTAATCAGCCTGACATTAACTTTGCATTGTGAAAGTCAGCTAGCTTAATGCTAGCACATAATGCCAAATGCCATAGAGTGGCTAACGAAAATAGCACCAATGTTGCAGTACTTAGAAACATTTTAAAAGATTTCTATAGCAACACATGCAGACAGAGTTTACAACAACTCATGAGCATATATTCTTCTTTTTTTTGTGCGGAAAGGACAGAATGGACCCCCGCATATTCACGGTTAGGCATTGAAATTATTATATATATTTTTTCAGTTACTTAAATTAATAATAATATTGATAGTAATATTATATCAAGTAATAAATTAATAATACAGAAATATGTATTTAGTAACCGAAGCACACACAGCGGCCATTTAATTAATGCATGAAATCACGATGAACAGTGTATTACAGTAACATACTGCAGAGTGTTACAATTTTTATTAAAACGCATGACAGTTTTTTTGCGGGGTATTTTGGGGGCTAAAAGTGATAAATCCTTTAATATCAATAAGGTGATCATGGAAGGAACTGAACTTGTAAGTCAAGACATCACTGTCGAGTTAGCTGTAAAACGATGTCACAAACGGTCATTTTGTAAGAACAGAATGGATCTTCCCGTTTTTGTGGAGGAAATTGCAGAACGAAACCACCAGATAAATAAGCAATTTGCACCCGCTTCCTGGCGTAGACGTTACAACGCCGTAGCAGCTCGCTAAAGTTAGCATTTTAGAGATGCTTGGCGCTAGTAGCTTGCTTGCGGTGGGGACGTCGTCATAATCACTCATGTTGCCGCTCTCTTACTGTCTCTGTAGATAATTAATTGGGCGCAGGACAAGTGAGGCATGGACGGAAGTCACCCAAATGAAAGGCTAACACTTTCTCTTATTTTATTTTGTAAGCTAGCAAAATGGATTGTTACCGTGTGACATCACCATTAGTAGTTCCGTTTAGAGAATAAATGCTCTTTTTGAAAGCTGCTTCACATCACCAATGGTCTCTTTTACGACAATAAAACTGGCTTTAACCGGTATTTTACCTTTTACACCATTAGTTTTGATTTCATTTTGAGTTGAATTTAGTTTTTTTTTTAGTTAGTTTAAATTAGTTTTCAGGGTGCTTTTATTAGTTTTAGTTATTTAAAAAAAAATGCTTAGTTTTAGTTTAGGTTTAGTTAGTTTCAGTATTAGTTTTCTTTCTTTCTTTAATTTTTTTAATTACTTGTGCGCAATATTTAATTAACACCATGGTAAAATGAAAATTACATTGCATTTCGGCTGAGTTCATGAAAAAGCGACGTCATCTGAAGGTGCTTTTCTATTGGCTGCTGCTAGATGACGTCACTTATGTATGACACACTTTGAAACGTCCTTGTTCCGGTTAAATAAATATACTTAAAATCACATTTAAAATCATGCCCAAATGCAACATGCATTAAATTAATTATCAAAGACTAAAACGAAGGTCATTTTTGCTATAACTACAGTTAGTTTTAGTTAGTTTTTTAAAAAGCATTTTCGTTTTTATTTTATTTCATTGACAAAATAGTTTTTTGAATTTTAGTTAGTTAAGTTAATTTAGATTTTTTGTAACCTTGACTATTATTGATTATTAATTGTTGGTAATTTGATCAAATATTGTATGAAGCCAATTGTATTTATATTGCTGAAAAATAAACGTTTTTTTTTTTTTTTACTGTAAATGTATAGAAAAAATATTTAGTTGTGATCCACCTTTTATGGAAATAAAATGAATGCAGCTTTGTGTCATTAGGCAAAAAAATATATGAAAATAACACATGTTGAATATCACTTGAAGACTTGTTAAAATTTGCACATAATCTGCACTGTTACATCGCCCCCTGTTGGTAAAACACTGTCATGTTTTTGTGACACACTTAACAATTTTGTGTGCCAGCAAACATGCATACAAATGGTGATTTTCTTCATGTGAGTAAACCTTTATCTTTATCCCCCCTAAAAAAAAAAATCTCACCAATATTAATGTTTTTTGTTTGTTTGTTTCCCGCAGATCAACCACGTGGGTCCGGTTCCTCCCTCCTATTACGTGCGGGATCACGTATCGGTGGAATACGATCAGTGTTTGCTCGTCCAACGAGGGTCCACGCGACAACTGGATTACGATATTCTTTTTCCGGGATGCGTCCTCAGGTCGGATGTTTTTTGTCTTATACATCATGCAATAGTAATGTTTTTTAACAATAAAAAAAAAAAACATTTAAAATTATTTTTTGTAGTTGTATCTGGAGATGTATTTTAAAATTGGCTTTAATTTGTTTTGGGTGTGCTTGTTTATAACATCAGGTGGCAGTTTTCCAGCGAGGGCGCCGACATCGGCTTCGGGGTCTTCCTGAAGCCCAAAATGGGCGAGCGGAAAAAGGCGGCCGAGATGCAGGCGGTGGTGCCGAGTCAGCGCTACAACGCTCACCTGGTGCCCGAAGACGGCTCGCTGACGTGCGAGCACCCCGGCGTGTGTTAGTGCTCGCTCTCTCTCAGACGTTTTGATTTTCTTGCTGTGGCTAAATACATTTATGAGCATGACAGCCTAAACACTGTGTAAATGTTTTCGCAGACGTGCTGCGATTCGACAACACGTACAGCATCTTCCAGGCCAAGAGGATCAGCTTCACCGTCGAGGTTTTGCTGCCAGACCACTTGAAGGTGCAACAGGCTGTTGCAATGACCAATCAGAATCGAGACTCAACGGAAAGCAACCAATCGTAGCCAATAAAGTTAGAGGCACTGGCGGAAAAAAAGTATTACTTGAAGCACACCAAAGTGATGAATGTTTTCGTGTTCCCAGGGAAACTTATGTTTAATCATGAATACCTCCTCCAGGGATGTTGTCATCACTACAGTAACAGTATTATAATAAATGATAACAATTACTACATTATAACATTGAAGTTATTTTATGTATTTTACTAAGTGAGTACAATAGATTTATTGTATTATTATACATTTCAATGTACTGTACTCCTGCTTCCTCCCACAATCTCTAAATTGACCATTGGTTTGAATGCAAGTGCGAATGGCTGTTTGTCCAGGATGTAAACCAACCGACAAGCTCACGTGAGCCGAGTGCACACGATTAATGAATAGATTATGCTTATATTAATATTGTTTAACAGACCAAGCTTGTATTTTATTAAAATGATGACAATTATAAACTTGTTGCTTGCTCCTCAACAGGTTGTTGTTTTTCAAATTATTATATACATTTTAAAGTTATTTATATTGCAAAAAGAGATGTTGAGATGAAATGCCTTGACATGAAACGTTCTAAACAGTTGTAAAGAATCCCGTCACACTTTTTTCACTCGTTGGCGCTTGAGCTCAAAGACGGCATTGCCCCCTAGTGGTAAACCTGCGCCACACGACCGTCGGAAGCGCACGTTTCCATGGAAACCAGGTGGCACAAACTTAAAACTTCCCTTCCGTTTGGCGATTTCAAAAATGAGCAAAGATTATTGTAAATATGACCTGGTGCGCCTGCGCACCGAACTAGAACAAGAACGAGAAATCAAGTGAGTTTTTACAAATTGTTTTCCACTTGTGTTTGTCACGGTGAACGCTCTTTTGTTGTTAATGTTTTGGTTTTCAGAGACATGTTGGAGGAGTCGGTACGGGACCTGAGGTGCACCATGAGGGAACTTCAGGACAAACTTAATGGCGTCGACGGGGAAGGTAACAATTTAGAGAAAATAATCTCCGGGTCAACTGTGGCCATTAGTTACGCCATTCTGCGTGTTTGTGTTTGGACCAGACAACGAGTGGAAAACAAGATATGAAACTCAGACTGAACTCAACGTAAAGCTGCAAAGGCAACTTACTCTTGTCCACGAGAAACTGGAAGACCTGCGTGGGAACCCAGTTGGTGAGCTGACACGACGGTCCGCTAATTAGAATATAGGTAAATACTACCTTGGGCACTGAGACGTACGGCAACGCCCCCGCCATATTGGATGTGGCAACGTAGAGCGATTGGTAATTGTTTCCCGAATTAACACTTTTGCGTACTACACGCAATAACAGGTTTCTTGGGATTAAGACTTTACAGTGACTTTTGATTGAATTTGGCCATTACAAATAATTCTGGAACTACTATTTGACTTTGAGTCTAATAATATGAAGTTGTGTTTGTTCATAAAAGAGATAAAAAAAATTACACAAAAAGGCTGTAATTGGTTAGACGTCACAAGATGGCGACAAAACATTTAATAATCTGTTCAAAACTTGAATGCATTTTATTTAGAAAGCCCACATACACTCGTATTTATATTTTAAGGTCTCTACACTTGAATGATTACTCTGTCAAACATTTTCAACTTTTTTGGTACAACTCTCATTGGAACTTGTTAGCTGTTGTACTTATTAATGAAGTGACTTGTGAGCTTTGTATGTGTGTAATAATTTGTGTTGTTTTCCCCAGATCGACTGGCTTCCATCCGATCCTACGATGACATGCCACCCGTGAGTGTTGACTATCCTCTATCCCGCCAGTGGAGAGCGGCGCAATGACAGACAAACAGAATCGAAGAAGTCCTTTGACGTCAGCCGCCATTTTGTCTTCTCAGGAGTCGCTGCGGCATCGCCTCAAACTGCTCACGGACGAGAAGTCCGGCCTGCAGAGTCAACTGGCCGACTGTCGTGTTGGCATTGAACAGGAGTCAAAGGTCAGTCAGACTGAACCTACTGTTTTCCGTGCATCTGCTCTATACAAACTTTCCTCTTTTTATTTTTGGGTGGGGGACAAGCAGGCATTCCATAAAACCAACGACGAGAGGCGAGCGTACCTCGCAGAAATAGCCAAGGTAAAAGTTATCTTAATCTGTTGCCATGACAACCAAGATGCTACATTTCCCCGACAACACGGCCTTATACGACTGTTGAATCAAGATGTTGTTCTGCAGTTATCCTCCACTGTGGACGCCCAGAGGAGGCAGTGCTCCGTGCCGCCACAGAGGGCAACAGAGAGCAAACTGAGGTATAACAAGTACTTAGAACTGAATAATTTTAACTCAATATATTTTTTTAATAAGTAGTATATGTAACATGGATTCATGCGTTTTGGTGTTGATACTGTTTTAAATGCTTTGTCACCATCCGGTGGCATTTTTTTGTCATTACAAACCGTTGGGGAGATGGTGTCATCAACTATTTGCAGATTTTTGGTCCTTTCTTTTCCAGGTCAAATTTTTTCAAATATATATATATTTTTAGCAGGTTCTGTATTGTAGTTTGGAAATGTTATTACTTTTCACAAATATAACATGGCTGGTCCCAAATTTGAAATAATCGCATAAATGCGATCCATTTTGAATGAAGTGTAACTCCGAGGTAGTTGATGTGTCTTTCTGTTGTGTGTGCGCAGAGCGAAGCAGCCAAGCAGGAAGTCTGAGGCCGACTTCAAGAAGGGAAAAGCTCGAGAGCATGACGCCGGAGGAGGAGGAGGAGGAGGAGGAGGAGGGAAAGGAGAAGTGAAGAAATCCCACCTTGGACGCAGGTTGCCCACCCTCAAGCATCACGTGAAACACTGACTAACGCAACACGAACCAGCACACTTAAAAAAATAAAAATAATCAATCTCCCACACGCGTGTTACGTGAGTGAAGCTGCTTCCAACGCACAAGCACACGCCCACATGCCTGTACACGCCGCCGGCGTAAGATACTACTTTTTGTGAAAAATTAGCATTTGTCTTTTTTTTTTCTCTTAATATTACGATAGCGATTTATTATGCGATTGTTTTTTCAAGGTCCTTGAAATCTGTATTAGAATAAACAATATCAAAGTTATTATACTTAAATGTTTAGGGCAGTATAATGCAGTCATACAGACATACGATGCAGGAATATTTTTTTATTTTCTTGCAGAGGATAAAGAATATATGCCAGTTGAGTATTTTTGTGTTCAAATATACATATCTTAAAATGTTCTAATGCCACCATGTAGATGCTATTTGTTAGTCTCGCTATGGTGTTTTGCATTGTGTTTTAGCATTAAGCTAGCAGACGTTCAAAATTGTGGGGTTATTCTTTATTCATGTATTTCTCTTTGTTCTATGTTCAAATAGTTAACGTCAATTGGGAAGGCTAATAAACAGCAAGTGTCTTTTTTGAAGACGTGCTCATCATTTGGCGCGTGTGTGTGTGTGTATTTGTGTATCTGTGTGTAGTACATGTGTCTTGTGTTTTGAAAATGATTTGTGTCTCATTTTCTGTATGTTTTGTGTGTATGTTGTGTTTCTAACTGTGTGTGTTGAGTTGTGTTGAATGTGTGTGTGTGTGTGTGAGAGATTGTATTTTTATTTTATTTTTTTCTTCAAGAGTTTACCACACCACAGGCCCCGAACCGCGTTACCGGGCCCGGAGCGCCGCCCGGCGCCGCCCCGGACACCAGGGAGAGCCCCGCAACGCAGCACCCCCCAAGAGACCCAGGGAACGGCCAAGACACAGCCGCCACCTAGCAGTCAACAGAGGGGCAGAGCCGCCCACGCCCAGCCAGGGGAGGACAGCATCTATAGAATGAACCCACTGGCATGCAGTGAATCCGAATATTAACCCTTGGTGCCCATTGGAGGTGAATCTTGAGGAGTGGGTGATTAAGGTGTCGTTTGATGTAGTCTGCTCGATCCTGCTGGCATCAACAGGGTTCCTGACTATAAAAACACAACCATTAGTTACAAATGGCCAAATACAGAAACAGCAATGTAAGTTATCGCGATGCGGTGGCTCTCGCTAACAGGCAGAATTAAGTAACCAGATTTAGGTTAAAATATTCTATATACGTAGACCATGTTTCTATAAATTTTGATATTTGGTTTTTATTTGAGGCAGATATTTTTCCCATTAAAATGTGATTTATGAGGAGGTTAGACCAGTGGTCGATATTCAGAGTTTGTTTATTTTTCCAGTTAACAAGAATTGTTTTTTTTGCGATAGTGTAGATTGAAATTGTTTATGTGGTGAATCAATTGTTGTTAGGTCTTAAAAAAAAAAGAAGAATGATATATTGTAGCTGGTTAGCTATATAGTCGTGCATAAAATTTGGTGCCTCTAGACCTCCTTTGGATTTACTTTTCTGAAGAGTAGATAGACTAATCTTTGCTTCTTTTTTTTTTATTCCAGTAAAATGTTGTAACGGCCGAGCGTGAGAGATTTTCTGTGTGTGAAAGTGTGTGTGTGTGTGTTGAATGGAAATCAAGACACGAGTGACGTTTCTGAAGAGGAGGAGGAGGAGGAGGAGGAAGGTGCATCTGCTCCAAGTTCGTGTGCTGCTCATCTTCTGATTCTTCTATCCATCGTCATCACACACACACACACACACACACACACGCGCGCCCGCGCACACGTACTCACAGAGTGAGCAGGCGGGCTCCGCTGTCCCAAAACTTTTGCCGACTTCCTGCTTTTTGTGGACCATCGGCCAGCCTGGAGGTGACAGGGGCGCTCTGCTCTCGCATCGGTAAGTCACTGACGACGCGTTGGAGTATTCTGGGATGTCGTGCGGGGTGAGGGCGCGTGCGGTCGCTCCATCCAGCCACGCATGCATGCTTGTTGGCAGTCCGACCGGATTAGACTTAATCTGTCATTAGGGTTCTAATCCAGGACGCGCGCCTGCTCGCTTCTTGCTTTGCTTTCACAACTTTTGTGTGCTTGTGTGTGTGCGCGCGCGTGTGTGTGGCAGACAGTACCACGGTGGTGCTGGTGGTGCCGCCGGGCCACATGACGGAAATGGAGCACTTCGACGACCGCGCTCAGCGCCACGGCGGCCGGGCCGGGTCGGCATCGGCTGCCGCCGGGGGTTCCGGAGCGGCCGGGGCGCGCGTTAACGGCGTGCAGAGCCCCTCGCACAGCGCGCACTGCAGCCTGTTCCGGGCGCCGCGCAGCCTGAAGGCCCTGAGCGCCGAGAAGCGCGCCAAGAAGGTTCGATTCTACCGCAACGGCGACCGCTTCTTCCACGGCGTCGTGTACGCCGTGTCGGCCGATCGCTTCCGCACGTTCGACGCGCTGCTGGCTGACCTGACGCGAGCCCTGTCGGACAACGTCAACTTGCCGCAGGGCGTGCGCACCATCTACACGCTGGACGGATCCGGACGCGTCGGCAGCATCGATCAGCTGGTCGAAGGTTAGTCAGGAATTGGCACGGAGCAGACAACTTTTGTGCCTGAGGGCAAAGTTTTATTTTTACAACACATATAGGGACAAATAGTGAACATTAAAAAGAAAAAGAAAAGTTTTGATTTGACCTCCCGTTTAATTGTACTTGAAATTGATTACATTATGAATATAGGGCTAATTAATTCATTAAAATGGGCCATTTTCTAAATTTTTCCATTTTATATAAAATTGTTTCTCTTTATTATAAAAATCCTTGCTTAATATTTTTAAGTATCATTAACTTGCCGATAAATTCATTAGCTTAATTTAAAATGAAAATAATAATAAAACTGAAATTAAAATGTATTTTCCATGATTTGTAATTTTGGAAATATTAACTTATTCGAAGTTGTTAGTTCACCGATTATTTGCTGTCTCTCTCTTTTTTTACTCTTTCTTTTGATTTTTTTTAATGCGATAAATTAATAAAATACAAAATACATTTGAAGAAAAAAAATCAAATACAGTACTTCATGGCAACATATAACCTGCAAATATGACTTAAACAAACCCCCTAGTGTCTATAAGCAGTATTGCGCTACCTTATTTGACAGAGTAATTTTTAACATGCGATGACATCATAGCCTTTCTGTCCATGATGTCACTCACCACGAACCTCCTGACGCCCCCTTCAGGTGAAAGCTACGTATGCAGCTCTGTGGAAGCTTACAAAAAGGTGGACTATACCAAAAACATCAGCCCCAACTGGTCGGTGAATGTCAAGGCGTCGGGGGCCGCCTCGGCCCGCGGGCCCCCCTCACTGGGCAGCGCCAAGGCGGGCCCCCCGGGGACGGGTGGCGGCGGGCTGTGCGAGAGCAAGGACTTCGTTCGGCCCAAGCTGGTGACGGTGGTGCGCAGCGGCATGAAGCCCCGCAAGGCGGTCCGGGTTCTACTCAACAAGAAGACGGCCCACTCGTACGAGCAGGTGCTCACAGACATCACCGACGCCATCAAGCTGGACTCCGGAGTGGTCAAGAAGATCTATACGCTGGAGGGGAAGCTGGTGAGTCAAACGCTAACAATTCAAATGGCCATGCATGGCGGCGCGCTAACGATTAGCATCATCTTAATGCTTTAATTAAAATGCGGGATTTTGAACACAAACGGTGGCGCAGCACGTGGACAGACAATATAACAACATTCACAGACATATATTCTTTATCCTCTCTGTGTATGGGTGCATTATAATTCTTTGACCAATTGTTCAAATAAAAAAATGTACAATTGATTATTTTACTCATATTTTTGTTGTCCTATTCATGAACTCAAAATAATCTACAGTTACATATGGAAAAAATAAATATCAGTGTAATTCTTCCTTACCATCTATTCATGCTAAGCAGCTACGTTGCACAATAGAAATCAACATGACTACTCAAAATAATCCACACAAAAAAAAGTCGGCAACCCTGGCTCACTTTTATTGTTTTATCTAATCTGATTGTAATTGAGTTGAGTTGAGCATTATTCATGATAAGCACTGTCTTGCACAATATAAATAAATACCACCACTAAAAATAATCCATAGTAAAGAAACATTCTGCACAATTGAAATCAACCAAATCACTTGAAATAATCTACAGTATGTTTGGTCACACATGGGAACGTGTCACAGAATTATTATAATATGATTGATCCTTGGCGACCATTCAATAAAACAGCCACCTTGCAGAATAGAAATAAACACAAATAATCCACACACAGTAATAAAAAAGAAAAGAAAAACTAAACTGCACCCTTAGTCATGCACAGACACATGTTATGTACTGCCAACTTGCGCAATTGAAATGAGGACTGAAAATAATCCACAGTCATAAAAATTGTAGTCAAATAGTCATTGTTGTTTTTGTTCATAACTATTAATAGATAGACTTTTGTGAATGAAGAGCATTTTCGCATTCCATAGTGCAGAGAGAGCTATGAATGGTGTGTGACCATTGTTGTGGTCGCCCACGCCACATAAAATACAAGTAGCATCACGGTGTACATCTGAGTCACGGGCCCTTCAAGGTCCACCCACTTGCTCATCTGTGCCGTTCATTCATTCCCGTCAATGGATTTCTTAAAAGAAACGCAAAAATAATCCTGGAAAGTGAAACGTGGTTTGTTAGGATTTCCATTGGTTACAATGGCATTGCAGTATTGTTTTATAGCGCCACCTGTCGCTTTGGCATGTACATGACAGTCAGTTAGTGTGTCTTCACGTGGATGATTCTTTTTTAGGAAGGAGATTTTTCGATTATAACTTCAAGGTTTTCTGTTGTTTTTTAGTAATTTTTTTCTTCTTAATCCAAATTTGACTTTTTCTTTCTCAAAATCCGTCTTTATTCTTATAGCATTCCTCATCATTTTGTGCGCCTCTCGTCCACTAACGCTGACGGGCGTCGCATCCTGTCTGACCTCACACAATCCATTTAACGATCGGCCATGATTAACCCAGCAGGGCGTCGTTCCAGATTCCAGATCGGATCTGCACTTCTTAAAAAAATAAAAAAAAAAAAATAAATAAATAATAATTTCTCTTTGAGAATCCTCCTACACGAAATTTAAAATCTCACTTTTCCTCCCAACGCCTGCTGGCTCTCCGGTTGCCACGGGTTACGGTTGTCTGGGAGATTACACAATAAACTCCCCTCTTCTCTTTCTGCAAGTAAGGCTATTATGGCAGCGCTATTTTTAGCCGCTCTATCGATTGGGCCAGCGGGCATGGCAACACGCGAACCAGCCGGGTCGGGTGCACTTTTTTTTTTTCCCCCTTCTCAAACTTAACGAATATTAAAGATCACGAAAGCACAACGGACAAATAGGAGATTAGTTTAAACCGCTGTGAAATGCGCTTAATCTGTGTTGTAATCGCGACTAAAACAGCCTGGTTTATGGGGAAGGGGAAAAAAAAGATTGTAGACCCTTTCATGGTTTATACCAAATCCTTTTCACACTTCTACTTGATGTCATCATAAGTCAAATATTTGACAGCTGGAGGATGACCTGATAAAACATTGATGACGCTTTATTGAATATCAACTGTGTGCAAAAGTAATTACCCGAGTGCACGCCCAGATTGGTTGACTTTATGTGTGTGTGTGTGTGTCAGAAGTGGGTTTCTAGGTTGCCGCTTGTGACGCGGCGTCCCGGCAGAACCAACGAGTCCAAAGAGAGAAAGCGAGATGACGTCCAAACGGCTCACTCATCTCAATGCGGTCATTAACCTCTTTTAATGAGGACACACAAGGCTCATTGAGATTTTTTTCTTTTTTCTTTTTGTGGGTCGACTCGTGAGAGGGGAGCCTACCAAATTTTCGTATAGCTACAAGTGCGGACCAAATGTTGTGTGGTTAAGTGAAATTGGCTTCATTGTTGACGTTACACTCTAAAAACAGTTAGCTCAAAAATTGGACCGATCCTCTGTTTGGGTCTATCTGATCCAATTTTGAGTCAAGAAATGTGTCTTTCAGTGTAAAACTACTAATAAATATTGGTCAGATCCTTTACTTGGTTAAAAAAAAATGGGGTCATTTTGTATAGAACAACCCATAAAGTTGGGTCAAATTGACCCATAAAGTGGATCGGTCCATTTTTGATCCATAATTGGGTTACTTTCGACCCAACTGTTTTTAGAGTGTAAGATGGCCGCTTCAAACCAAAATGGCTGACTTGGTGTGTGGCATCTTTTGCGGGTCTACTTTTGGTGGACATGTCTACCAAACGTCATGTCGCTAAGTGAAGCTGGCTTCAGGGGCTGAATTTTGAAAATATTTGGTCAAGATTTTACAGGATCTTGTGGACTCGAACTACAGTAGGTGTTGACAATAAAATGGCTGCTTCAAACCAAATTAGTTGATTTCCTGTGTCTTTTCAGGCATGTTCCTTGAGACTTTTTTTTGTGGGTCTGCTCATGATGGGCAATTTCATATGGCTAAGCGAAAACTGTCTTCAGGTGCTAAATTTGTGAAACATTTGTACACGAGCTGCAATGGCGGCTTCAAACCAAAATGGCTGTCTGACTTCCTGTGCTTTTTGGGGCGTGGCTTTTTGATACATTTTTTTGTGGATCTACTCATGCCTTCCAAATTTCAGGTTGCTAAGTGAAACAGGCTTTGAGAGCTGAATTTTCGAAACACTTGGTCAAGCAGTGACCTTGTGGAGTTTGTTGACCCTAAAATGGCCGCTCCAAATCAAAATGGCAGACTTCCTGTGTCTTCTTGAGACTTTTTTTGTGTTGCTACTCATATATGCAGATCTATTAAATACACATTTCTAATTGAAACTTTTCCAAGATGCTACATTTTCCAAGATGCTAATTGGAGCTGTCCATGAGAGGCTGCAACTGTCTCTCCACTAGAACCCGATCCCGATAACCCCCCCCGCCCAGGTTCCGCTCTCTAGCGCCCCTCTGAGGCTCCTGGTGTCACATTTCAGCTTGTAACTTGAGCAAGAAGGTATCCGCTTCCTCTTTCACCTCGCACTCCATGGTTGCCGAGCAACAGCCGCCGGGTTCTACTGTACGTGACGCTGATTCTGATCAAGAAGATAGACAAGCTCTAAGTGGCTTAGAGAGCACAGCCACGGCTCCACTATTAATACTGTGGTAAGCTGTGTTTGCGCACACACACGCACACACACTATAACCTGTATTGTTTATACCGACTTCAGCTAGGTTTGTTTGCTAACTAGAACTAACTTAGCGTAGGGTCTAGAAATAAATTAGTTTAGTGTGTAGAACTAGGTTTGTGTCCGGTCTAGACTATATTAGTGTAGGGTAAAATGTTTTTTTTGTTTATGGTCATGATGGTGTAGGGTCTTGAACTAGATTTGTGTTGGTTATAGGCTGAGGTGGCAAATCCAGGTCCAGAAAGTAAAAACCCTGCCACAGTTTGGCTTGAGCTCCTTATGCTAGCTAGCTAGCTCCTTAGCGGGTAACCCAGCAGCCGGGGAGCTAGCTTGGGGGCTTGCTAGCTAGCATAAGGAGCTCAAGCCAAACTGTGGCAGGGTTTTTACTTTCTGGATTTGGATTTGCCACCTCTGCGTATTGGACTAGATTAGCAAAAAGGGTGTAATACGTTCTTATAGGGTTTAGAACTGGGTTTATTTAAGGTTAGAACTTGTGAGTGCAAGTTTTTAAAGCTAGGATTGTCTCGTGTCCAGAATTAGCTCATTTAGGGTTTAGCGCTAGGTTCATTATCGACATACTGTGCATTTTAGGGGGTAATTGGACTTTTCAGGTTCCAGTGATTTGCAGTGCTGGTTCTATCTTTCTTTGTGCCTCATCATCTTTCTCCTCCTCCTCCTCCTCCTCCTTCTGCATCCAGCACTGCAGTGACCCTGACAATAAACCTCATCAACAAGATAAAGACCACAAGCAACATCAAGAACATTTATGCAAACAAGCGTAATATTTTGCATAGCCGGTCGTTGATATTTGGATGATGATGATGATGATGATGATGATGATGATGACGATGACGATTGATGTTTGGTGCTGTAGTGCGTCGGATCCTGCTGCTCTGCTGAGTCACTGTGACTCAGCACTTCTGTGTGTGTGTGTGTAGCTTGTTGTAGTGCAGCTACGTAACTTGTGTCATTTTATATTACGACTATAAGAACATTAATTTGTATCTCTTTGGTTATTATAATGACCTTGTCTGGATGCGTCATTAGGATAACATCAGTGAGGTAGTTTAGGTGTACCTAATGTTGTGACCAACCACAAAGGAGAAAAGAAGGCCATCAAGCTGAGGAGACCATAAGGGGGGGGGGGGGGGGTGCAGCGTAAGGATAAAACAATGCATTGTGGGATAAAATGTCCTATTTGTCACTTTTGTCGCACGCGTGCAGTGAAAACCATCAAACGAGTGAAGTTGAAGAGGGAAAAAGACATCTTGTATAAGATGATTATGCAATCCACCACCGGTGCGTTCAGGTGACCTCGGTAACGCCGGTGCCGTCTGTTGGTCCCCAGGTGGTGTTTACAGTCCTGAGCAAGATGGAGGTCAAAATGGGCCACAAGGGCTGTTCAGGGTCATCACAACTTCCTCTTTAAAACTTTGCTTTGTTTTACTTTGCTAACTTTTTCTTTCTTAAGCAATGTGTTTGGTTTGATTTTTTCTTGTTCATGCAATGTTCACTTTTGTCAATTTTAAAAATCATTTTTATCTGACTTTTTTTAAATGCATTTGTTATGCTTAACTTTTAATGCAGACGTGTTCTGAATTATTTGACTTGTTTTTAGAGTACAACTTTTTGTTTTTATGTATACATTTAAAAATATATATTTTTACTTTAATAACACAAAT
This sequence comes from Leptonotus elevatus, assembly GCF_054856555.1. NCBI lineage: Eukaryota > Metazoa > Chordata > Actinopteri > Syngnathiformes > Syngnathidae > Leptonotus > Leptonotus elevatus. Next base: position 10,982,043 of record NC_141254.1, read on the forward strand.
ATTTTTTTTCACTTTCAGAACATGTTCTCAATTTTGGGTCTTTTTTTACCTTTTTTTTTTTTTTACTTTGTAACTTGTTATGTATATGAAAAATGTGTGGGGGGAAAATATGTAATGTAATTTTTGTTTTACATTTTTTTAAAGTAAATTTGTCTTCACCATTTTTATTTTCTATCAATTGTTCTTTTTTTTTTTACGTTTTGGAAGGTTTTTATTACTGTGTTTACAATCTCCAACTTTTAAAAGATTTTTTCCAACCCAAAATCAATGTGTTACATTTATGCAACGTTTTTGGACGACTAACTTGTTTCATACATTTTTTTCTTATTTAACTTTTCCATCATTATAACTTTTTATGCTCCTTTTTTTCCCCCACCTTTTCTTTTTTGGGAGTTTGACTGGTCATTGCCCTCAATGCGGTAACAATGTATGCTTGAATAATAATGTGGACAACTCCACTTAAAATTGTTAAAAAGTCAAAACAATTCCAAAACTTTGCGAGTTTGTGTTCGTCAGGGCAAATGAATTCAGCACCACGGCCAGCTCCCCTGGCCTCCAGCTCCTCACCAGAACTTTTAACAGACTTCCTCTTCCTCCATAACAGTAAAATGCAATTATTTTTCCTCCGGCACGTTTCCCACGCGCACTACATTTAGCAACTCGCAAAAACATTCAACTCCCACTCAGCCCGGCAATAATTGGCCAGCTGGAAAACAACTATATGTTGACCTTAAAATGGCTGCTTTCAAAACAAAACGACTGACTTCCTGTGTTTTTTACGGCATAGCTTCTTGAGACTTTTTTTTTTGTGGGTCTCCTCTTGATTGACATGTCTCAAATGTCACGTTGCTAACTGAAAGCAGCTAATCCTGCTCGACGTTTGTTGCTTTCTTTCTGAAGGCTGCTTCCAGACAGTGCTGTCCAACACTGCCGCCTTGTGGCTTCCTAGCACCAAGCCGGTTGTCAAGTGTGGTTTATATGTGAAAACGAATCGAACACTTTTCTCTTCTGCTGTCCCAAATAGTAGCAGATATGGGCAAAGGTATTGTGACGCACCTCACCACCAATTAATGGTAGAATGTCCCAATACTTTTGTACTGTGCAAGTCAACATTTTTATTTTTTTAGCTTACTGAGCAGTTCCAGAAGGTCAAAATATTAGAAACAGCTCTAAGGGTGATGTCTAATATCTCTCCTGTTTTAGTGCAGCTTTTTCTTGAAAATCACTCAAATAAATTGTTTGACACAAACATGCAAACAAATAGTCACTTTCTGATTTTATTTCTCATGGATATTTAAGAAATGTATTTTTCCTTGCAGGTGACGTGTCTGCAGGACTTTTTCGGCGATGAGGACGTGTTTGTGGCATGTGGACCCGAAAAGCTGCGCTACCAAGATGACCTCATGCTGGATGAGACGGGTATGATTTTTATTTGGGGATTTTTTAATATCTTTATTACTGTGTTTACGAATGTGGTTTAGGATATTTAGAAGATATTTAGCTCTGTGAGAGAGTCCAAATATTATTAATTGTATTATTGTAATGGGGGGGGGGGGGTACCAGAAAACAATATAAATATAATTTTATCTTGAACATTTTTATGTAATAATAGGACTTTTCTTAACACGACTTTTAATCTTAAAAAAAAAATCTTATTCTATAAAAACGGACTATTCTTAGTATATTATGCATAACTTTATTCTCTTAATATTGGACATTTTTTCTTAAAAAATATAGCATTTTATCTTTAAAAAATAATTTACTTTCATAATAATTCTGACTTTTTCAAGAAAAAGTATGACTAATGTTATAATGTGTGTTTTTCCAAAGTGAATATATAGAAAAATAGTAGGAACAACATTTATAGAAAAATAAAAAATATTCTTATGATTTGGAAAATGAAATTGTAGAAAAATACAATTTATAAAACTATTTGTGTAACATTGGGAATTTTTATCTTGAAAAATAGAGCATTATTTTTGTAATACTCTGACTTTTTTTTTTGAAAAATCTGATTTGATATTTTAGCCTGACAAATACCACTTTAATCTTTAAAATGTAGTGATATTGTGACTTTTATTTTTCTTTAAAAAAAGAAAATATGTATATATGTATATGTATATGTATATGTATATGTATATGTATATGTATATGTATATGTATATGTATATGTATATATGTTCTATGTAACCTAATTCTCTTAATACTGGGAATTGTTTTCTTAAAAAAAAATCTGACCTCATTATTTGAAGAAAAATATGAGTAATCTTGTAATATTTTTCCCCCACACCGCACGGTGCATTTTCTTGCTTTCCTCCTGTGCCTGTCTCGCACCTCCCATCTTGCGACGTCCCGCCAACACACACGCACACGCACACACACTTTTTCCTCGGCGGTCGCTTGAGGACACCCGCTCACCTGGCTTCACCCCGCAGTGTGCCGCTGTCCGTTTGTTTTACCTGCACTTCATTCCACAGCCACACATTTTAATTACAGTATTTAATTCATCCAATTAAAAAAATGTTAATTATGATATATAATACACATAAAAATGAATGACTTATTTAAACATTAAACTAAATAAATCTTCAATCTGCAATTATATATTTTTTTACCTACTGTTACAATGGTGTAATTCCATTGTTGACCAATAGATGGCGGCACTATATTCATTATGACATTTGAAAGAAGAAGTCGGAAAACAGGAAGTAGTTCAGCTCAGTCTAGTTTTTGCTGATTATTGTTGAACTTCACATCCCCTTCAATCCAGCTCTCCAACTTTTTACACCAAATACCAACTCAAAAAGTAGTTGCCTCTCTAAGGACCACCCAAAATATTTATTTGGGCGGTGAACAATACTAAAAGCTGACATGCAAATAAATTTGACATAAAAGTTAAACCCAACTAAACTGTTCGTAATAAATGTACTGGACTGGATTTTTGTGTGTGTGTTTTTTTTATTTGTTAATTAAGACACTATCAAATGATGCACCGGTAGAACAGTTCATCAGTTATTCTTTCATGTACCACGAGAGGGTGCCAGGGTAGCGCTAGAGGCAGTCAACTAATCACTGCTGGTCATATGACATATGGACGCCATCTTGTTACCCTGCCGAAGCCGAGTTGGCCGAACTCTCTTTATATACGGCTCTGGCTAGAGGTACGAGTACCACAAATTGGAGATTCACCCTCATCACTCAAGTGGAGTTAGTCCACTCCAGTTTTCAGGGGCTCAATCGGCATCCTTTCCTCACGCGCTCAAGCACGTGCTTCTCCGCTCTCCTCGATAATCAGCCGGAACGAGGCCGTCGCCTTAACTAGCGCAAGAAAGAGAAGCGAATGTCACGCGGCTCGTTAATCACACGTGTTTTTTTTTGTGAAATGTCACCCTAATGGCAGCAAAACAATTACAATTATAATCGTTAGCCCTTTTCATATGCCACGATAAAAGGTCAAAATGAGGATTATAAATATATAAATAAAAGTCTTAATGCATTCTAATGTATTCTGTTGTGTCAGAGTGTCGCATAATGCGTCCGATGAACTACGGCAAGATGTCTTCCATCCGAAGTTCCCCCAAGGCTTTGATCCAGACCCGACGCAGCAGGTCCCCCGCGTCCGGTAAGAAAACAAACACCAATCTGATGGCATTAAGAGAGAAATTGAAAATGTTGTTCTAAACTCTACATACACACTCGACATGGAAGTTTTTGTTCAAATTTAGAATTTAGACAAATATATTACCAAGTAAGTAAGTAAGCTTGACACTTTTCACAGACACAGGCCACAAAGTGATTTGCAGGGTTTAAAGCATGGCATAAAACATTTTCACCCACAAAAAAAAAGAAGAAAAAAAATACATTTTTATTGTTTTAATTACAGTATTACATATTTTGCTGTTTTTCAGTGTCATTTTCAGCAAAAGTTACTGATTAATTTTTATTATTTAGTCTCACAATCCTTTGCCATTTTTTGTGTCATTTTTCTGTTATACAAAAATGTATTAAAAAAAGGAATTAAAAAAATACAACGATTTTTTACATTTCTTGGTTCCAATGTTTAAAAAAAAATCAGAATTTTGAAATCTAATATCAAATATATAAAAATAAAACAATTCTATAAATACAAAAAAAAATATTTAATATAAAAAAAACATCCAAATTAATGACTTTTTCCAGAGTATGACTAATTTTTACTTTGTAAAAAAAAAAAAAGACATTTCAAAATTTATATTTTACTTTCTGTTTTTTGAAACAGTGTTTAGCCAAATATTGGTTATCTGTGGCTTAATATTGCAGCGGTATGGTGAACTAATGTTATCAAATTGACGTGATTTTGTTGACATCTTACAACTGTTATTTATTATCACACAATTAGGATGGATTATATTACTATTGGTGGTTGCACTTCCTGTTGTGTTGCTTTTTGTTTGGCGGCTCATTAGCATGGGAACAGCGTGAACAAACCACTGCGGGGGGGGGGGGGCATATTGTGTGTGCGTGCGTGAGTGTGTGTGTGTCATCATGCATAATTCGCATTTAAATGATATCCAGAGGGGGAAGAAAAAGGCAAACGGGGAACGAAGGTTGCCTGCTGACTCAATCCTGCAGCTGCGGAAAGTCGCAAGCAGGAAAAGTGCATCATGGGTAGTGGAGGACGCGTTTGTAAGGCAATTGTTCTCTTGGCGGCGCCCGCCGCAGCTTGCGCGACAAGCACTCCGCACGCCAAAGCGTCCGTCTGGAGCGCCGACGACGTCCTCGCCGTATCGTTGTGTCTGGGTTGAGGCGAGATGCTTTGGAGAGGGGGGGGGGAAAGGTTACGGGGAGTGAGTCATAACACCATCTGATGTGGCTGGCAGCTCAGGGAAAGCTAACGAGAACGTGTGTGCGCGAGAGAGGGGATTCTCGTTTTCGCGTACTTGTGAGGTTCATTGAGTGATAAAGGACGAAACCGTGTCCCCTGTGGGTGCCCATGAAGGGATTAAAACAAGATTGTGTGTGTGTGTGTGTGTGTGTAAATTCCAATTTAATTGAGTGAGTTACAAGCAGGGCTGGACTGGCCATCTGGCGTTCAGGGCAGATGCCCGTTGGGCCGCCCTCTTTTGGAGCCGATGCAGTGCTTTTTAATGATTATTTTCCTCCATTTTTACCCCAAGAGACTGGCCTACAATTTAGACGGGCTCGTGACTATATCCATTTTTAATATAGACAGCAAACTGAACCAATACCAGTCAATATCAGTGTCAGAACTATGTGCTAGGCAGGGGTGGTCAGGAGTCGGGGCCAAAGCCAGGCCTAGATCAAATGCCAGGGCCAAATTTTTTTTGTGCCAGTCCTGGTCACAAGTGATGCTGAAGGGTAAAGGAAGGCATCATGTCCACTGCGTGTGCCCATATCGGGAGTAAAACAAGATTGCGTGTGTGGTCTTGTTTTTGTTACATAGTGGGGTCAACATTTCAAGATTTCACAGAGTTGTGGGGCCCACCCGTCCATGTGGGGCCATTTTGCTGGGCCCCGCAAGTTTAGACCTCTTTTTGAGGGTCAAGACTTGGTTTTAGAGTTTAGGTCTGAATTGGGTTATGGTTGAGGTTAGGGTAAGGAATAGGGGTAGGCAATCATTTTTGAGGGTTGGGGTTAGGGGGAGGGGCTAGGAAATGCATTATGTCAATGAGATGGCCCCACAAAGATAGTAAAACAAGATTGTGTGTGTGTATGTGGTCTTGTTTTTGTTACATAGTGGAGCCAACATTTCGGATTTCACAGAGTTGTGGGGCCCACCCGTCCGTGTTTAGACCTCTTTTTTGAGGGTCAAGACTTGGTTTTAGAGTTTAGGAAGGAATTTCATACTGGATAGATGGGTGCACGTGAATTCAGTAGCGTGTGCGTGCACGTGTCAGCCTGGTCCACGGTCGCCACGGCAACAGATAGCCACAAAACAACAGCACGTCCATATATGTCAATAACTTCCTGGCCCATCGCTTGAGTCACTTCTGGGAAACCTTCCTCTTCACCATCCTCATCATGATGTTGTTCTCGGGACTGTTGTTTTTGTCAGTGTGCTACTAATCTCTTCAAATATGACAAATACGTCATTCTTTGGAGCTGCTTTTCGATCAAGCTCCTGTTTGTCTGTTTTGCTCATATAACAACTCGGTACATCCAGTCCAACATTCATGTGGACAACAAAAACATTCATGTAACAACATAAAAAAAAAAAAATCTTGGTGCTCCTGGTCATTCTACTCCAGTGCTCCAGGGGGCAGTGATAGGCTTACTTGAACCTTGCATTGCTGTTTAACTACAACCACAAATAATATACTCGTGTTTGGTTGATTTTTTTAAATTATAATTGCCGCTGACATTAGGGTTGAATCTCAGAGTTTCGCGTTAAATTGGGTTTCAAGTTAGGGTTTTGAGGCAGTGTTAGAGTTTCAAATGAAAGTTTCAATTAGGGTTTAAAGTCAGATTGTGCATTTCAAAGTTGAGTTCGGGTTTCAAGCCAGGGTAACAATTGTAAGCACCAAGATTTCAAATTGCGGTTGTGCTTTCACATCCAGCTTTCAAACCAGCGTTAGGGTTTCCATATCATTTATTAAGCACATATATTTGCATGTAAACGACGTTTCATGATCAATTATTAAGTTGGCCACTCAGCTATGCTATGACATCATCACTTGCAAACCTCCTGCCCTCTGATTGGCCCATTAGGCTCTCTTGCTCGACATTCGTTGTTACAAATGTGGACTTAATTCATGTTGGCCGTGTAGGATTGTCATCCCTCCATCCTTCCTTCCTTCCTTCCATCCTCCCTCCCTCTCTCCCAGCCGGATGCGTTTCTCTCTCTCTCTCTCTCTCTCTCTCCTCGCTCTCCCTCCCTCCCTCCTTGTTTGTGCACGTCAGTATAGTACAGCGCAGCCGCCGTCTTCCCATTCAACACTTTAGTAGCCAGGCAGCTGCTCCTCTTCCTCCTGGTCCACTCGCACTGTGCTCTCCATCTTCATCATGCCGGGGGAGGAAGGTAGGGCATCCCGCATAAAAATGTTCGTGGACGCGTGTGCGTGCGTGTGTTCGTGAGAAGGTTCTGCCGCCGATCTGCGACGATTCGATCGATGAAGTCACTCAGACATGTTGTGTAACGTCGTGTGTGTGTGTGTGTGTGTGTGTGGCTGGGTTTCTTCAATGGAGACGCTTGTGATGTTGTCATATGAAGAAGAAGTGTGTGTTGTGTTGTGTAACATCTATTTCTGTGGATGGCCACTGGTGAATTATGCACACAAAGTTGTGTTGCTCGCAACGAGGGGGAATAAACAGGACACATCAAAAGAATATGATTAGAATCGTGTGCGTGTGTGTGTGTGTGTAATATTGTGTGTGTGTGTGTGTGTGCGTGTGCATTACTTATATACATACAATAGATAGATAGCTAGATAACAAGACGGAGATTGAAAACAAGGGTGAGGTTTTCCAATGAGGTTTTCATGACTGCGTTAGGGTTTCAAATAAGGGTTTGTGTTTCATAGTATGGTTTCAAATCAGGGTTAGGCTTTCAGTCCTGGATATGTCATTAATGGAGTGTTGGGCTTTCAAATTAGGGTTTCAAGACAGAGTTAAGGGGTGCAGTTTAAAAGATTAGGTTAGGGTTTCAAATAAGCTTTCAAGTTTGTTTTCAGTGAGTGCTTCAAGTCTATGTTGGGGTTTGTTAAAAAAAATAAGTGTTTTAAGGATGGGTTAGGCTTTAATGTCTGGATTGGGGTTTTAAATGAGGGTTTCAAGACTAGGTTAGGTTTTCAAATCAGGGACGGGGGGTTAAATTAGGGTGCGGGAATAAGGGTTATGGTTTGGAGGCCTGGGTTTGGCCGTCAAACACGAGTTAGGGTTTGAAGGTAGTTTCAAAATAGGGATTAAGGTTTGAAGTAAGCTATAATTTTAGAATATCTATATCAGATTGATTGATTTACTGGAGACAAAACTGAAAGGAAAATTGCCCCAAGAACCGAAGGCCGTTGCTGCAGAGGATCAGTCGATTCAAAAAGATGTCCCGATAAATCTGATTTTGTGGCGTTCATTTCTTCTTGGGGAGTTTTGCCGTCTATGAAACCGGCAGACGCTGCTCGGCTTTAATCAACGCCGCCGCCGCCCGCCTTTAATGAGGTCACCGTGCTGCAGGTCACACGGGCTCCTCGCATGAGCATTATGGGATGGATCATGCGACTGGGAATGAATATGAATCAAATAGATAATGGAGGCGTAATATAATCATCATTTGAAAAGTTTTTAATAAAATGGCTGATAAGCTAAAATGACTAGCAAGGGTTAGGGTTCGAAATTAAGTTTTTAAGTTTTGTTTAGGCTTTCCTGCCAGGGTTTGATTTTTAAATTAGGTTTTCAAATCTAGGTCAGGGTTTCAAATTAGGGCAATTTAGGGTTTCCTGTCGTGGTTTGGGTTTCCAGTTAGGGTTTTAAGCATGAGCTTAGGTTTTTCAAATTGGGGTTTCAAACAAGGGTTACAGTTTCAAATATGTGTTTCAAATAAGGGCTTAAGGTCTGGGTTTGTTTTTCAAAAAAAGGACAGGTTTTCAAATTAGGGTTTCAAGCAATCAAAAAATGGTTCGGGTTTCAATTTAGTGCACTTTGGAGTTTCCTACCAAGGTTTGGGTTTCAAACAAGGGTTAAGCTTCCGTTATAGGTTCCTAACCAGGTTTAGGCTTTCAAACCTGGATTAGCATTTGAAAAGATAGAAAGAAGGGCTACGGTTTTGCACCAGGATTAAGGTTGGAAGTACTCAAGTAGTTGACATGCAAAAATGGCTCTTTGCTGTTTGACTTGTGTCCCCCTGACGCACTCTTGCTCCATTTTCTCGACTTTCCCTCCAGTGAACGGGACGCCGGCCAGTCAGCTGTCCACGCCTCAGACGGCAAAGTCGCCCAGCCCCTCCCCAACCAGCCCGGCCAGTCTCAGCCAGCAACGGCGGGTAAGGAGCGCACTGGCTCGCGCGTGCACCTTTAACAGATAAAACACTTAATGCTAATGCTAACACATCATGGGAAACTCATGTCTAACCCTATACCAGTGCACACAGTCGTAGATTCTTTATCATCTGCAAGGAGCTCGGAAATTATGGTATTTTACTTTTGTGGTAATGTACAATGAAGTTGTACTCAGATCATCATTTGGGTGAATCGCTGTTGTCGTGTGACTAAACGACGCTCTATGTTAACAGGAAACGGACAAAGACGAGCATAGGCCGACTACATCTTAGAGCGACATCACAGCACACCCATCAATATTCTTTCTTTTCTTTTTGGTAGTCAGTGTTTCCACCAGGGCCCTTTGCTAGCTAGAATTTGTACTTGTGCTAATTTGTGCAATATGTCATGTCAAGACCTCAGTCTTGTGTGTGTGTGTTTTTGGCTCTGTTTATTTATTTATTTGTGCAAAACATGCGTCCTGTATGTGTTGTTTCGCTTCGCATATGTAGCGAAAGGCTAACCAGGAAGTAGTCAATAATGGCGAAAAAATTAAGACAGGAGAGAGGTAGAGAATAGATCCAAATTTAGTGTGGTGATTGATTTATGGTCCCAGATTATAAATAATATGTAACTGCACTTTTGTATAATTTTTTTAAACATGCGGTCGTAAAATCTACCTATATAGAGATGTAGTGCATACAGTAGCCCGAAATGGAATCACAATTAAACTACTAGTCTTTGATTTTTGACATTTAGAAGTCATAAAATCTAGATGTAGAGTGGTAGAGCATACCACTTATGTCAAAAGGTTTGATGATGATCTTTAGCCCCAGATTGTTTATGACATCCCAATGCAACCACAACCCTTAGAAATCAATTAAAAAATAAATACATTTTTAATAAAAAAATATATTTTTATTTTTAAAATAAAATAAAATTAAAATTAAAATTAAAATTTCTAAATTTTAATTAAAAACAAAATAAAAATAGGAGGGTAGCATATACCGTTTCTATGAAAATTATCTTGGTGATTGATTTATGGCCCAAAATTGATTTATGGCACCTAATAAAACCATAATAGGAGGTAATAAAATACAGATGTACAAATGTTGATAACACTTCTTAGGTTAAGTCATACAATCTAGAGAGGTACAAAATAGCACACTAAATGGAGCGCGGAATTGATTTATGGCCCCTAATTAATATGCAGTGAGGCACCTGCAAAACACATGAATCATTTTGATCTTTTGAGAACAAGGAAGCCCTGCAATCTACACCATTGATACACTTCCACTTTGATGTTCTCAATCGCGCCATTAGCTTGTAGCATTATTAAAGCTGAATGCAGCGTGTCCCAAGTGTACGCCTCAGCTGCAGAGCTCAGCGTCGAGGGTCCATTTGTCGGCGGCGTCTGTGACACGGCGGCATTATCTCTCCGCTGCAGCCTGCCGAGCTTACCGACATGTCAGTCTCTGCTCCTGCTTCGGAATCTCATTCCCACTTCTGTGAATGCGATTAGCTTCACAGGAAGACATGATTCTGATCATATGACGGCATCTGTACTCTGCTGTTGGGAAGTCGGAAAAAAATTCAGTTTTAGGTCTGAAATGTCCAATTTCCAGTTTTCTTGAATACACCATAAATAGAACATCCGCTCATGTTTTGGTCCCGCTCCTCTGAGATGAAGCGCAAGCTAATAAGATTTAATACATGAACGGTTTCACCTGATGTTTATGACCTCCCGTTCTCCAAATTAAAAGCATCCGTTGATTTATGTCCCTCACACAAAACTAAAAAGGATTGTACACTGGATTTGGGGGATCTTTGAAGTTTTTATTGCCACTTTTACTGGGGCTATAAATCAAATCCAGTTCATCTAAAAAAAAGAAAATCCAAACATTTTTACCTTCTGTTGTGAACATATTAACATTTTAGAGTAGTTTTTGGTACTCCCCTAAAGCCCATAAAGGAACTGTCAAAAAGGAATGTGGTCTGGACTTTTGGATCTTTGACAGTTGTATTGCCTATTTACACTCGTAATTGTGTCATAAATCTATCACCAAACCACAGAAGTTGATTTATGGCATCTATAAGCCTACAAAAAAATATAAATCAATGTACACTGGTCTTTTAAATATTTGACAGCTTTATTGCCTGTTTTATACTTTATTGGTGTCATAAATCCATCACCGCACCACGCAAGTGTCGAATAGTTTGAATGGTTCATTGCACTCTCATTGAATCTATCAAAGAATGAAGGAAAGCAGCGCTGGATTTTATGGCCTCCTAAAGATTCGATGTATGGGTTTGTTGGTATGTCATCTATCAGAGGTCATAAACCAATTACCATATTCAGTTTTGACTGATTTACGCCAAGCCCCTCAAAAACTGTAAAATTGTCCAATATCAAATGTTAGAATGGAAATACCCACCAAGATTTATGACCTCTGAGCCAAAGCTGAAATGGTAGAATGATTTATAAGCCCGCCCCTAAAACCGTAAAGGAATATATTTACGTCTGGATTTTATCATGTTGTCAAAAGATCAATGATTGATTGATTAAATCCATAAATCATAAATAAATGCCATAAATCAAATCAAAGTGCCATAAATCAACCACCGCAGGCAGGATTCTCACTCATCTGACAGTGTCAATCAATAGTGAACATTTACTATGGATTTACAATTACTTATTAGTTGTGTACCTAACGAAGCACATGAAGACATAGTCCTCGTTTTGTGTCGTTTTTTTTTCTTCTCCCCACACGCACACAATCATAGATAACATCACCAATGAAGCAGCCATTTGCACGCTGTCATGTTTTATACATGCGAGGCTCAAGTGACCCATTTTTATGAATCGAAGCCGCCTTCGCCGACTTCCTGCGACGCTCGGGCATCTCATCGACATTCTGAGCGGATTTGCGAGCGTCGCTACGAGGTCGCTTGGCGTCTGCTCGCTCCATTAAGTGTGAAAAACACAGGCGGCGGTCATAAATCACGGGAACGAGCCGCTGTTCGCTCCCCATCCTCACCATATTGTGTGCGCTGACGCCATGACTCACCTTTTATTTTGCGGGTGTGAGAGTGTGTGCATTTGTCATAATGTGTCAATGCGCATTTGCGGAAGGTCATGAAATGACAAGAGAAAATCAGATTTGCATGTTGAATCATGTCACCGACATTTTTTTTTCTGTTTGGTTGTATTTGTTCATGTTTTAATTTCCATCTGGGTTTAATTTCCATTTGTGTGTTGTCATTAAATTGTCATCTCATTTGCACACATTTGTTGTTTTGTGTGTTTCATTTCATGTGTTTTTTTGTTGTCTGTCACACACACATTCTGCATGTTTAAATGTAGACAGTATATGTGTATTTATTAGGGGTGTCAAAATGAGTGCCTTCATTTTGAGTTAATTTAAAGTTCTTTTAATGACACAAATTTTTTTTAACATGCAAAATTTTACTGACCGCCCCTTACTTGGAAAGCCTGTACTGGGTAATTACAGTCGCAACACAGCACGTCAAAATTTAGCAGTAATAAATGTAATAATAATGCATATATTTGTGGGGACTGCGGTCAAGTTGTATTTTATTATTTTAAAAATGTGCAGAAGTTACTTAATGTTTTAAGATTAAATAGCTTTTAAGCGGTCACCAACGTCTAACAAATGCAATTATGCCATCTAGTGGCAGATAATTTACCACAACACAAATTATTATCACACTTACTTTTTACAGTACTGTTCATCCTTTTAATTTTAACTCAATTTTATGAATTATGATGAAATTACTGTATCAGTGACTAAAAGATGTAGCCATATTTCTATTAGTTTAGCATTTTTTTCCACTTTGATGTTAACCAAGAGTATGAAAACTTAGGATTTTTTTTTTTATTGAATATTTTATTGTATATTTTGAACAGATATAAAATTGGCAATTAAGTCAAGTGATTAATTACTATTAAAAATTGTAATCACCTGACACCCCTAATATATATATTTATATATACAGTGAGAATACCCACACAACATGGCCAACGTGATCAAATACAAAAATATATTTTTAACTCAACAAAATGAGTGACATGGCGCATCCTTACGGTTGGGTGGCCTGAATCTTTCTCCGTGTTGCCTTATCCCTTGGCGTTGGTGTTTTTTTTTTTTTTTTCTCTTGGCGTCCAGCTGTCAGGGATCAGCGACGTAATCCCGTCGACAGCGTTGATCTTTTCCGACGAGAAGCGCGATGGGATTTCTTTGCCGTCTAGACAGCAGAAAGTCATCAAATCACCTCCTGCACAAACAAAGCGCACTTTTATTGCTTATATCTTTTTCTGTGCCAGGCTTATTACTTGTCTTGTTTGGATGGCAAAACAAAGAGCAATAACATTTGAAAGATGTTTACGAATAAAAGTGGAGAGGGAGAGAATACCACTTTTGTCAAAAAGGAAAGTAGTGATTGATTATGGCACCCCCAGTTTAACTCATTAACTGCCGTTGTCGGCTATAAACGTCAAAAATGTATTTGAACTATTTCTAATATTTTAACATTTTTTTCCACTTTTGTTAAAAATCTAGATTTTTTTATTGTACATTTAGTTTTGTACATAAAATTTGTGATTAATCACGAGTTAACTAGTGAAGACATGCGAATTTTTGATAATAATTTCTTTCTTCTTCTTTTTTTTATTCATTCACTGCCGTTGTCAGCTATAAACGTCAAAAATGTATTTGAACTATTTCTATTAGTTCATTTCCACTCTTGTTAACAAGAGTATGAAAACCTATAATTTTTTTATTGTACATTTAGAACATATAGAATTTGTGATTAATCGTGAGTTAACTAGTGAAGTCATGTGATTAATTACAATTAAAAACATTTAATCGCCTCTTGCCTCAATTTTTTTTTAATAATCTTTTTTTTAATGAATTTATGGCAGTGAATGAGTTAATAGTAAAAACAAATATGTAAATGTTTTTGTTTTTTTTTACTTTCGACAACCTTTGTTCTTTTTGATCATATGTTTTTTTATTGCTTAATTTGATTATATCTTTTTTTTTTGCCAACATTTGCTTTTAATCTTATGGTCCTTTACGTCCACGTTTACCTTTGATGTTATCGCCATTTGCAATCACGTTAAAATCTTATTGTCTTTTTTTTTTTAACATAGTTTTCCTTTGAGCCGATAATTTTTACCTTTGATCTTATCTTCCTTTAGGACTTGCGTTAACTTCTTATCGTCACTTTCAACCACCTTTACTTTTGATCTTTTCGTCATTTTTGATCACGTCAAGGCTTATTCTAAATTGTCTCCTGTTTACCTTTGAAGTTATGTAAAATCATTGTCTGCTTTGATCTTCTCAACATTTTGATCACATACACCTTTGAGCTTATGTTTGATCACGTTTACCTATTTTTAACACATTACATTTTCCTATTCCTATTACGACATATTATCATTATGAATTGGATTGGATTTGCTCACTCGCTTTTACGTAAATGCGTGACCGTCCTCTCGAAAGCTTTTTAAGGTCAACAATATCAGCACTTCCTGTTTTCATTCAGTGTGACAACAGCCAGACATGTCCCGCCTTTCACCGCGCAGACAAACATCTCTCAAAAAGAGACAAGCCCCGAGCACCCGAGCCTCCGAGCCTCCACACCCCCCGTTGCCCCTTTCACATCCACCCCCCCCCCCCCATCCAGGCGGCAGGAAACGACCATATCCTCAGCTGCCTTTCAGCAGTTTCCATGGCAACGGTGTTTGTGGCAGGAAGAGAGCGGCTGCATGTGCGATGAGGCCACAAGAGAGATGAGGATGAGAGAAGGAAAAGAAGAAGAGCGGCTTTTACGCTGATTGGCCCACAAAAAGAAAAAAGAAAACAAAAAGAGCTTACATAAGACATCCAGGACATTTTTATTCCCAGTAGGTCAGAAAAAGATGACCACCTCAACCATTTACGTAATTGCATAATAGTAAAGAGATGTCTTAAAACATCTAAGTCATCTATATCATTTTAATTTAATTGATAAGTGATTAAATTAACTTCTGAGTATGTGTAATTCTTATACATTTGATTTGGGTCTTGATGCACAGTACATGTAAAACTTACTTTCAATCTGACCAAAGATGACAACATCAACCAATTATGTAATATCATAGTGGTAGTAAATGTCTAAAATAATAATAATAAGCGCAAAACCTGAAAGCCGGATACTAGGCTTGAAATTATATATATTTGTTTAGTAGATCATAATAAAAACTTAATTCAAATTTATTTTAAAAATTGAATATATTGATCAGAATTTGAAATTAATTCAAATTTTAAAAAAATACAATAATTTTAATGTATTTAACTTCAAATCAACAGAAAAAATGATTAAAATGGAATGCAAGTGAAGAATATTTAATTGTAATACATATATATATATATATATATAAAAAAAGAAACTTATAGGCAATAAAGAGGGGGGGGGCACAGTGTGAGATCTGGAGAAAAAAAACACCTTCGCACACAATGACATAAAACTGAATGCGTTCTGTGAGCATAAGCGTGTATGGGTCTGTCCCTCCTGGCATACCAAAACATATCGTCTTGTTGCCATGGAGACGACCTCAACTGGCCTAATCAGGAACACGAAGCACAGGAGAATGAAAGGGTGAGCGAAATAAGAGGGACTCATGCGTCTGGCAACGTCAACGTTCAGGGGAAGAGTCCAAAATGACGGGTTTTTTTTTGTAACAGGCCAACAATAATTCTAAAATCATGAGTCAAAAATTGAGATGCCAATTGGCCAATCGTTACAGCTTTACTTACTTAATGGTCTGATTTCATCCACAGGGTTCTCAAGGCTCCTCCTCCTCCTCTCTGTCTTCCACTCAAGGGTCCAGCCCGTTGAACAGCGACGGAGCTGTGACCGATGGTGAGGACCAGCTTTTTATCAACCCAAAAAATTATCATCAACTACTTGAATTGATTTTATTCTAATTAAACTCTCACGCTTCCGTCCCGCAGAGGAAGTTGTGGTGGACGAGGTTCCGGCCGTCCCTGCCTACATATCGGAGCGCTACAAGGTGGGCCGCATGCTGGGCGACGGCAACTTCGCGGTGGTCCACGAGTGCGCGGAGCACTCCACGGGACGCCATTACGCGCTCAAGATCATCAACAAGGGCAAATGCAGAGGAAAGGTCAGATGCTGCTCGCAACTTGGTTGATCTTTTTTTGTCTATTGTAGCTTGTCATTTTTTACTGAAGCGTATTGCATTCACTTGGGAGGGGAAATTCTTCAGTTTTTCTGACTATTTTTTTCAGGGCGCTTTGTTTTTTTGTGTAATTTTTATTTATTTGTATTTTTTTTGCTTTTTTTGAATATTTCTTCTGATTTACTAAAAAAAATTCTGTCATAAAAAAATATTCAGAAAAACGGGAAGGGTGGGAAAATTAAAAAAAAAAGAGGAAAAAATACTCAGAAAACAGAAAAAAATATTCAGAAAAACAGGGGGGGGAATTATTTTAGAAAAACTGAAAAAAATATTCTGATTAAAAATAATTATACTAAAATTATTCTTTTTTTATATAATTATTTCCCTGTTTTATGATTCCCCCCCCCCCTGTTTTTCTGAATATTTTTTCTTCATGTTTTTTTGAATATTTTTCCCCGCTTTTTATAAAAAAAAATTATAACAGAAAGAAATATGCAGTAAAACAGGAACAAAATATTCAGAAAAACTGAACATTTTTAAAATTACACAAAAAAACAAAGAGGTTTGGGTTTTTTTCAAGTGAATGCAATACGCTTTTAGAAAAACAGAAACAAAAATATTCTGAAAAAAAAAATTGTAATAAAATTATTCAGTTTAAAAAATAATATATATATATTCCCCTGTTTTATGACCCCCCCTCCCTCTGTTTTTCTGAGTAATTTTCCCTCATGTTTTCTGAATATTTTTTCCTGCTTTTCGGATAAAAAAAAATTATAACAGAAAAAAATATGCAGTAAAACAGAAAAAAATTATTCAGAAAAACTTCTTTTTTTTTTGAAATTACACAAAAAAACAACAACATTAGTCAGAAAAACAAGAGGTTTGTTTTGTTTTGTTTTCAAGTGAATGCAATACGCTTCCGTAATTTTTCACACGAATAAATGGCGAATTCCGCTGCTAACATTCGCTTGCAGGAGCACATGATCCAGAACGAGGTGGCCATCCTGCGGCGAGTCAAGCATCCCAACATCGTCCTGCTCATCGAGGAGGTGGACACGTACGGCGAGCTCTACCTGGTCATGGAGCTGGTCAAGGTACGTTTATTCTTCCGCGGAACGTGACACGATCGAGCGGCGAATTCCAAAGCGATTTGCGATGGCCCCGCGGCCTTTGAATGTAAAAAGGAGGCGGGAAGCGTCGGTGCATAATTGATGAAGCGTGAATGCCATCCATCTGTTTGACGAGGGGAGGACGTGTACGTGTGAGCCGGCTGGGAGACGATGAATGAGAGCGAGGAAGGCCGAGAGAACACATGGCAATGTTGCTGCCGTCGTACGCGTCGCCATTGACTAAAATCTTCGTTCTTAAATACAAGATTGCAAGTTGGCAGTCATATCTTTTTCCACCAGGATGTCCCCATGACATTTTTTTTGCGCCCGATTCTGACTATGACAATGAAAACAGGAAGGGCCCTAAAATAGAACTCTGTGGAACACCATATGACAGTGGGGCAATCATAGAGAGTAGACCTCGACCATTTTTACCTTTTATCATGTCATTAATTTTTCATTTAATATTAGGGGTAGACCGATTACCAGCCAGGCCGATTATCGCATTTTGACGAATATCAGTATCGGCCTGAGTAAAAAATTTGACGGCCAATAATAGATCTATTCAAAACTATGCTAGCTAAATTTCCAGTTAACTTTATGAGAGATGCTGCTGACCCGGGGAACGCTCTGCACCTTTTGTGATTGATAACAAAGTAAAAATTTAACATTTCTGAAGTTTGAAAATTTTGGGGAAAATAAAGAATAAAGAAAACTTGCACATTTTGCAAATCTAAAAGTTTTTTACAAATTTGTATTTAAAAAAAAATTTACGCCAATATTTGTTTGCTTCCCTTTTACTAAAAAATTATATTGGCTCCAAATATCAGTTATCGGCCTCCTTGGTCACTGCCAGCCCAGAATTTTTTTTTATTTGAAGTCTGTAGTCGTCAATGGCAGTGAATGTGCTAATAATTGTATCAGCATCGGCCTTGAAAAAAACATCAGCCTAGTTCCATTTTAGACTAATTTTCATTCACTTTGATCTTTTCGTCATAAATTTCCGTCCAACCTCTTTCCCAACGGGATTCCAGTCCAAATTGACAAATCTGGTCAT
This sequence comes from Leptonotus elevatus, assembly GCF_054856555.1. Lineage (NCBI taxonomy): Eukaryota > Metazoa > Chordata > Actinopteri > Syngnathiformes > Syngnathidae > Leptonotus > Leptonotus elevatus. The sequence goes on from NC_141254.1 coordinate 11,000,382, forward strand.
CATGACTCGGTTTGTCCACAGGGGGGAGATCTATTTGATGCCATCACCTCCGCCAACCACTACACGGAGAAAGACGCCAGCGGCATGTTGTACAACCTGGCCAACGCCATCAAATACCTCCACAGCCTCAACATCGTGCACCGGGACATCAAGCCGGAAAACCTTCTGGTGAGGTCACTTCCTGAGGTCACAGGGTCAATGAGTCGACATCCAAATGAGCTTGCTGTTGTCATTTTTAGGTGTACGAGCACGCAGACGGCAGCAAGAGCCTCAAACTGGGAGACTTCGGTTTGGCCACGGTGGTGGACGGACCTCTTTACACTGTTTGCGGCACGCCCACATATGTAGCACCTGAAATCATTGCAGAAACTGGGTGGGTTAGGGTTAACCCTATTTTTAAATTATCTTTTTTTTTTTTTTTTATGTTTTTTAAAGTGACGGAGCATGTTTGTGCAGGTACGGGCTTAAAGTGGACATCTGGGCGGCGGGCGTGATCACGTACATCCTGCTGTGCGGGTTCCCGCCTTTCCGAGGGTAAGCGTCTCCTCGGCCTGACGACGCCACCGCCCTCTGCTGGTGGCTGACGTCACTGCGCCTTTGCTTGCAGGAGCAGCGAGGATCAGGAGGTTCTGTTCGACCAGATTCTGATGGGCCAGGTGGAATTTCCTCTGCCGTATTGGGACAACGTGTCGGACACGGCCAAGGTGAGCGGCAGTTTGGAAGGAATTTTGGTTCTTCTTGAATGTGGCTGGGATGTTCCTCATGTTTTTTGGTTTATTTTCTTGTCTCAGGAGCTGATCCGATCCATGCTGGAGGTTGAAGTGGACCAGCGGTACACGGCCCTGCAGGTCCTGGAGCATCCATGGGTCACTGTAAGAGCTTTTGACTGAAAGGCATTTTCTGTTCTTACCGTTATTTTCCCGCCGATGATCGTTTTTGTTTTTTTTGCAGTTTTGCATGAATTAATGATTGGTTGTTAGTTTAAGACGTGATTGACGCTTGTTGCGCTTGCTGGATGCAGGATGAAGGACTTTGCGAGAACGACCGCCAACTGTCGGTAGCAGGAAAGATCAAGAAGCATTTCAACACCGCACCAAAGGACAGCGACAACACGCAGGCACTCATTTCGGTAAGGGGAAAACAAAAATTTACATTTGCAGGTTGGCTCGGGGTTTTCAAAGTAGGGTTTTGAACGAGATTTGGAGTTTCAACTTACGGTTAAGGTTTCAGTTTGTGATTTTAATAGATTTAGGCTTTTAACGTAAGGGTTTAAAAGTACGGATACAGAGGCGTAGCATGCCATCAGGGGTCCCCAGAGGTCCAACAGATAGACCATGTATAGTAAGGCGTTTTGTTTTTTTATTTAAAAAATGACCATGCATAGTAAGGTCTTTAAAAAAAATTACGTTTTTTAATCAGGCTTTTTTTTTAACAATCATGTATACATAATAAGACCTTTAAAAAAAAAAAATGTTTTAATGAGGTGGGTGGGTGGGTGGGGGCGGGGTTAAATGACCGTGCATAGTAAGTTTTTTTTTTAAACACCTTGTAGAGTAAGGCCTTTAAAAAAAAGAAAAACTATGTATAGTAAGGTGGGGGGTAATGACCATGGATATAGTAGGGTGTTTTTTTTTACAACAACCATGTTGTATATAGTAAAGCGTTTTTTTTAAACGACCAAGCAGTATAGTGTTTTTTTTTTCAACAAGAATTTATAGTAAGGCGTTTTTTTTTAAACGAGGTGTTTTTTAAACGACTATTTATAGTAAGGCGTTTAAAAAAAAAAAAAAACAATTACAACAACCATGTGTAGTAAGGCCTTTAAAAAATGACTGTATAATAAGGCTTTTTTTTTGTCAAACGACCATGTATATAGTGAGGCGTTTTTTTTTATGTTGCTACGGCACTATACAGATAGAGTTTCAAAGTAGGGTTTCAAACTAGGGTTAGGATTTCAAAGAAAGGTTTGGGTTTAGTCCACCAGCAGGAAGAGATGAAAATGTTTTGATGGCGTGTGTTGTTGTTGTTGTTGTTTGTGTGTGTGTGTGACTCTGCTGTGTTGTGCGTTTGTGCTCAGTTGGACGGAAGCTTTTCTATGCAGAGATCCGGCTCGTTGGACTTCCATCAGCACCCGGCCATGTACTGGATCAGGTAGGCCAGGCTGAGACCGTCGTCATCACACACCCAAATCGCCCCAAAAGTGACACTTTTTAAAAATTCATATATAATACATAATAAAAAAGAAAATAAGTCACACTTTCTCTTTTTTTTTTTAAATAAATAAATAAATTAATAATGTTAATAAAGAAAAAGAAAAAAAGGGACTATTTCTACCAAAAATGTAGATGTTCTGTCTCTTTTCCAGTTTGACTTTTTTTGTGGCTCTCCTCATGATAAATCCGTCAACTAAATGTCATGATACTGAGTGAAACTTTTTCAGGGCTGAATTTAATGAGTCCATTCCCCCTCCTTCAGACCTCCCATGTTGATAAGGAGAGGTCGCTTCTCGGATGAGGACGCCACCAGGATGTGATGTCAACAAAAAGGCTCCAGACCCTCCCTATCCGCCCAAACAAACGCCAGCCTCCCACGTGACTCTGACGACATCTCCATCAGCTCTAAGATGGCGGGAATACCTTTGTGGATTTCTCGGAATGGTGAAAACTTTGGCCCCCCCACCCCCCAAAAAAACTGAGCGTGAGAATTTTTCTTTCCAAGAGGAGAAGTTTTATTTATTTATTTTTTATCAATTTTCTTTATCCACGCTGTCTCATCCGACATTCGTCGTTCCCCTTCTGTGATGGAACATCCTTGGCAATATGGACCAATGAACTTCATCTTTTTTTTTTACATACACTACAGTATATATATATATAAATATATATATATATATACACATTGTACTTATTTTCCTTTTTTCAAAGAAATATGTTGTTATCGGTGGAATGAAGTCGGTGTTTTTCGCGGTAGGCAAACGTAGACTTTGACGAAAAAAATGTGGCGTAGACGCTTTTCCATGAAGATGCCGACGGACGGTGCGTTCGGTGGCCTTCCGTACGTTTGAGTGCCGCTTCATTGACTGCTGGTGTGTAGCAAACATGTTTACATGGTCCCCCCTTCAACCACACTAAAAGCCTCCCCGCCCTGAAGCAGACAAAGGTGTAACCTCGCTGATGTCAAACATGCAGAACCAGCAGCACTCAAGTGGATTTGCGCCACCTGGAACAAACCTCATTCAGTCTCATTCTTTCTTCGTTTGTTTAGCATAACAGACACACAGTAGCTATTAATAATGTTGAATATTGTTAAAAAAAAAATGTTTTTTTTAGGATTGACTGGCAAAAAGGGGAGATCATCTGGTCAAACATCAAACTTTGCCGCCATGCTCCGCCAACACAACAACCAAAATATTTGACAACTTATCGCCATACATTTGTCGAGTGACAATTTGGTAGCAATCGGACAAAATCTAGGAGGAGTGAAGCCGTGGAAATGGTAGTAAAACTGAGCCTAAAGTGGTTGTTTTAAACCAAAGATGGCAGACTTCCTGTGTCTTGTGGGTCGAGACACGCCTACCAAATTTCATACAGATCAGTAAAACTGGCTTGAGGGGATCCATTTTCAAGATGGTAGCGTATGGCCTGACCAACCAACTCTTTTGGCGTTGACGTTCCTTATAAGATTCCTGTTTAATAAATAGCAAGTCATCAAACATCACCGTCATGCTCCGCCCACACACTGCAATTTATCATACCCGCTGTTTAGTGTACATGATTAAAATTTGGTAGCAATCGGATCAAGACGCATGGAAATGGCCAAAGTGACCCTAAAATGGCCACTTGAAAGCAAAATGGCGGACTTCCTGTGTCTTTTTTTCTGGTGGCTCGTGTGGGGGCCGATGATCTCCCGGGCAGTCGTCGCTTTTGTCTGCGGGTTCCTGTGATGTGTCGGCCATATTGATCGCGACCAATACCAAGCGGTCAACGAACAGCAAGAAAGGCAACAAGCGCTCACCAAAGTGCTGACAGCTGCCCGACACCATTACGCCTGTTGCAATACCAATACATGTACCTCTCTTCAACAGTGCTCTATCAATAACAACATTCTATTAAAGGATTATTAAAATGCTTCAAAAACAAACATGTCTCTTTTAATATCAATACAAGAATATTACAGAAAATGTGTAAATGTCCTACCGTTTTTTTCCTAAAAGCAACATTTTTTTTTTAAATACTCTTTTTTATTTTTTGTCCACAAATTGAAATTTTCAAGAATAAAATATTTTTTTCAATTAAAACATTATTGAAACAACTACATAGGCTATTTTTTTCTTGAAAAGAAACAAACACCGAATACAAAACAATCATTTCTCAAAAATATCAAACTTTTATCTTGAGGAAAAATTTGTCTTTCTCCAAATGTTTTTTAAAATTTACTTTTCACTGAAAAACTCCAAAAATGTGTCTCTCACTTTTTTTGGGGGAAAAAAATATTTTCATAGAATGTGCTTTAAAAAAATCTGTATTGTCCTAATACATATAAGAATACTTATCTTAAATTATATATATATAGTTTTTTTTTTTATCATGAACGTAAAACACATATTCTGTTGAATATTTTTTTTTTAACAAAACCCTGCATGTAATTAAACCTTTCTCCTCTAGAGGACGCTCTAAGCACAGGAAACTGATGTGAGGCGAAGAAGGAAAAAGAAACGAAGAAGAAAGAGCTATCAATAACAGTAGTATTAGTAAATACGTCTATTGTTATATAACGTCGTATTTATGAACCGCAACCTTCTTTTCCGGCTATTATTTAATTTAAATAAGCTCGTGAAATGTTGGCAACCCGCTAGACAGACTGGCTGGAGGTGAACGCTAGCACGCCGCCGCCGCGAGCGTGTTTTTAGCATCTTTTAGCTCGTTGCCGCTAGCTTTTTTTTTTCTTGCACAAGATGAGCGACGACGAAGCTTCGTTACGCAAGGACGCCTCCAAAGCCATCCTGCTCACCAAGGACGGCCAGCGATACATCGTAGGCGACAGCCGATCGGTGGACAACCGCAACGTGATCACGCTCATCCCCATGGAGACCGCCGACCTCATGGACATGGACTTGGACGACGCCGACGAGGAGAGCGACGTGCTGGACGCGTCCGACCCGCGGGACGGCGCCGCCAGCCCGGAGGACCTGAACGACGACGATGCGTCGGAGGGCGACGGCGCCGCGCCCAAGCAGTGCACCTACGACGGCTGCACCGAGACCACCACGCAGGTGGCCAAGCAGCGCAAGCCGTGGATGTGCAAGAAGCACCGCAACAAGATGTACAAGGACAAGTACAAGAAAAAGAAGAGCGATCAGGCCATGTCCACCAACAAAATGGACGTAGGTGCACACGCAACATGCACTTGATTCTTTTAATAATCTGTAATCTGTCAATTATTTGTTCCGTGAAGCGGATTTTTTTGTATACCGCTAAACGAGTGGACTAGTCAGTTCTGTGGTTTAGGTAAATATGCAATGTGTAATTCTCATTTGACTTTTGTTTAGTTATACAGTAAACGTCAACTGGAAGTAGAATTATACAACTTGAAGCAAGCACAATTGGCATGTTTTTTCTTATAAGATTTTCCACTATCTGTTTATTGATTGATTTATTGGTTTCAGGACAGCTGTGATGAGCGTCCCGTGTCCGTCAACAAGCAGCGTTTGGGGGCAATGGGGGACCGGCCGGCCAGACCATCCCTCATCGAGCAGGTGCTTAACCAAAAAAGGCTGGTAAGCTATCACCTGTTGAAAATAACATACTGAGCGGAACGCTGTCGTTTTGCTGCTTATCATTCTCACATTCTGCGCTGATGTCCACCAGTCACTGCTGAGGAGTCCCGAGGTGATTCAGTTCCTACAAGAGCAGCAGCACATCCTGGCGGTGCAGAGTCGAAGTCTGGCGCTGCAGCACAACTTTAGCGGATGCTGACTTGTTCCTAATACGCCGCCACTTTTATTTATTTATGTTATTTAAAAATAAGAAGAGAAAGCGTGATGAAAGCTGCCTCTTTTTGGCCCTTTGTGTTATTTCATGGTGTTTGTTGTTGTCAGGAGTTTTTAACTGGAGTTTTGTGCTTTAAAAAAAAAACAGATTCATTTTGCTTATGTTAATGTTGCAAGGATATATTCGAGCTCAGTGACACACCCACACAAGTGAAATAAAAAAATATTGCAACGATTGAAACTCTTGATTTCATATTGATTTCAATCTATGATCACATCGATTTGTGTATTAGGCTAACATTAGCATGAGCCTAACAGCATAGATAATTCATTACCTGTGAATACATTAGCACAAATCTCATTTTAGCCTTGAACAAAAGTTTAATATAAGTACAAACAAACGCAAAAAATGGTCAGTATACATTAAAATAACATTTAAAGACAAATCACACACACAAGGACGATCTTGAAGTGCCGCGGGGATGCACAAGAAAATGACAAAAGCTGCAACTAAGCCAAATTAGAAGTCAGTCTCACGGTAAACAAGCACCACAGCCTGGATGCTTCTGGAGGAGCTCCTCCCAGCCCCCACCCCAACCGCCTGCCTCCTACGACACGGAGGATATGGGGTTGTGCGGGGAGCCCATTTGTGTGAGGACCTTGTCCAGCCATTGCAGGGGCCCATGTAGGTGCACCTCAATCCAGCAGGGGGTGCTAGTCACGTCCTGGCGGTGGTACTCTGCCCCCCACCCCTAGGACAAGACACAGCACAATTGGATCATACCACTGATTTCAATATATGACTGACTGGATAGCCGAAAGGCCAAGACTTTTGAAGCCGCCATATTGCTCCTCCCAAGAAACGTTTCTCAGCCTACAATCCTCTACATTTACATTATCCAAATTGGAGAACATTTGAGACAGTACATAGTAGAAAAAGCATGATTAATGGTGTTTTAATTTGTTAAACTTAAACAAGAGGTCTTCAGACATTTTACAACTTGCCTTAAATACATGTATACAATGCTTAATGATGTTCACAGGAGGAAACTTGTATATATATATATAATTTTTTTTTTAAATCAAATAATTATAACTAATTCAACAAAAGATGCCAGTGGATCATACACATAATTGTATTGACTATATATAACATTATTTGTTCAATAAACGAAGAAAAAGATTTTTGGGTCCAACCCCCAAAAAACTTTCATGTTTGGACAAAAAAAGAGAAAATCCCGGAAATGTGCTTTGCCTTGCAATAAAACTGGCAAAGGCCAAAGAGCGAAATAATTTATGGCCACCCACCCAATATTTATTATTTTTTTTACAAAAGGGGATATTATTATGATATTAGATTATAGCACCTCCAATAAAACTGTCAAAGGTTGGAATGATTTACGGCCACCAACCCAATAAAAATATTAATGTTTTGACAACAGGGGGTCTTAAAATCCATGCTAATCGCTTTAGGGTATAACCCGATTTACACAATAACATTGCCAACGATTCAAAAGTGAAAAGATTGATGGCTCTACACAAAAAAAAAACATTGATCTTTTGAGAATATAACATCCACAAACATGAGCATGTATTACAAATACTTTTTGGCACCACAAAAAAATTATGGGATGACTTATGATCCCCTGGATTGGAGGTCATAAACTTTAAATGTGTAAAATTTAGACCTATTATAAGTTTTAGTGGCAAAAAAAAGATGTACATAATTTTTCAATAGCTTTGTTGTTCAACCTAATTAAAAAGCGACCTTTTCAACAATCAGACTCTTATTTTGAAAATTCAAACTTTTGGTTCCTGGTACCTTTATGTGAGCATATTAAACTTGCCTCACAGTGGTCATAAAATTAAGACTACCCCAAGAGATTCCATCAGAACAGGTAGCTTTTACATCCGTCCGAGCGCGTCTTACCTTGACAAAGCTCATGCGGATGGTGCACATCTTGGTGAGCTCGTAGACCACCTCGAAGCCGTGGTTGACAGACTGGGCGAGCAGCTGAGCGAACAGTTGGTTGTTGAAGATCTTCAAGCTGCAGCCGCTGGGGATCTTGCACACGGTGGTGGCGTGGAAGCCGTGCTGAAAGTTGCAGTTGCGGCTCTGCACGAACACGCTACTGTCGCTCAGGCACTCGGCATACACCTCGCCGCCCACGTAGTACAAGTGCAAGCCTGGGAGAGACAGAGAGCGGCATTGATTTATGAGCTCAAAAAAATGTCACTGATCAACGGCTGGAATGATTAATACACAAAAAGTTTCAAATGGGTGACATCATGCGCATCCCCGTGGAGTAGCATACATGTTGCGTTGTGCTAACATTAGCCTGTGGTGTTAGCTAGCGTACAACACTGCACGCATGAGCTGCTAACTTTCCACAGTTGGGATGATGCAGTTACGCTTTGGGCCAGAGGTGGCAGTCGCGAGTAAAAAAAAAAAAGTGACAACCTGCACAAAGATCCTTTAACGGATAAGGTGTGAACTAATATCACTTATTTTCTTTTTTTTAACCCTCCAAATTTGTCTGATAAAAAACAGCAACGATGGTGACCTTTGCCGATGTGTCGCCGCGTGTGCTCGATGGTGGAGTTGCGGTTGACGTTGGACAACAGGCCGAGGCAGAAGCGGTTCTTGTTGTTGGACGGGTCGGTGAAGCCGTCCACCAGCACGCTGCGCGACGACGCGTGGAAAGTCTCGCCCACCCGGTTGTTCAGCTCGTAGTAGGCGATGGAGCACCAGTACTCGGGCTCCTCGTAGCACACGGGACGCAAATCTGGAGGAAAGGGAAGTGTGAACGAGGAAATCCTTCCACCAGAACATCCGGTAGTGACGGTAGAACTTGGACTTGCCTCTATGTGGAGCGGAGAAGGTTAGCTTGGTGGTTTCTGTGGTGTTGCCGGGTTTCACGTCCTCCTGGGGGCTAGACTCCATCATGCTGTACGGTGGAGGGGGAGTCTCTAACAGAGGTGGGGTGGGGGGTTGTTGTTAATTTTTCACGGCCAAACATCAGGAAGTCCTGAAGTTCCAAGTTCATCGTCAAATTAACAATAAACAAACATGCTGCCTCTTGTTGAGAAATATTAGCATATGCTAACTTTGTCAGCGTAGGGAACCTTGCTCTAAAATCAAGAAACGTGTTTAACACATCATACCATCATCACAAAACAGTTCAAATTTAAATTTCTGCCGCAGCCCGTTTAGCCGGCTGGTGTCTTACCTGCAATGTGGTAGGGGCTACCCGGCTCGGTGGAGCCACCGGGGGACTCGGGGTAGCCCTGCGAGGCGGGCGAGCGTCCATGGCACGAGGACGACGGTGACGAAGACGAGAAGGAGGACGATGAGCCCGGTAGCGGCGGGAAGGACTCCGGGTAGGTGGCGTTCTGCGGCATCAGCGGCTCGTTGTGCAGCGAGGCGTTGCGGAACTTGGCCAGGAGGCTGTGCTGCGGGTTGAACTCACTGTGGCGTGGCACGAGGACGGGCGGCAGCACTGGGAGGGAAAATAATAGTAAAGAAATTGGTACCTGAGACTCTGAGCTAAACATCTTCAAAATAGAGAAGAGAGCTAGACAAACATGTTGACATGTGAAAGCAATCTAGTGACAGTCCCGTTAAAATCAAATTTGCTGACGCGCTAACTTTACATGTTTTTGGAACCTCACTCCATTCGGTTTATGCCACTCAGTAAAATGCGAATTGGAAAAGGAATTGGAAAAAAAATCAAGACCTAAGTCTAGCAGTAACAGTAAGCTGTGCACATGAACAACAAATGTATTCATGTGCTAACCTCACTTAGCTTTGGAACCAAATTCCAATCAACACCACTTTGTATTGGAAATATATGGAAATAGCTAGGTCTAGTTTGTCAGTTTAGCAAATGAAACCAAACTTATTTACGCGCAAATATCCCCCACCTGCGGAACCACACTCCATTTCCCATTCTGTCGATAGTGTACAATACTGTATACTCAAGTGATGTAATTACGAAGCACTTCAGTAAGTTCAAACCGTTTAAAGCAAAACCAAATAGAGTGTATGTACTTTTACGTCCCGCAGCCCATTTAGGCACCAAACTAATTGGGTCGTCCGAATTTGCCACTGTTCTGTTCTTTATAAAGATGCAGTGACTACATACCATAATTGATCACATTTGTGATGTGATGTTACTGTTTACTTCCTGTTTTGATTTCTACAGCAGCCTGTTTAGGCGGCAAAATCATTGGGCATGAATGAATGGCACCTTGTGTTGGTGTAACCGTGTCAATACGAGCATTTAGATAAATGTAACTGTCGGTAATAATAATTCCTTTTACTTCATTTTTCGGAGTGCTACAGCAGCCCGATTAGGCAGAATGAGTCTTACCTGGGGTTTCGACGCGCCGGTAGTGGTAAGGGTTGACACAGATGTCCTTTTGCTTGGAGCCGAAGGGAAACTCACAGCAGTCAAGCGCCTTGAGCTCATGGTGCGACTGCAGGTCTGGCCAACGCCACACCCGGCAATAGATAACATGCGGCAAGCCCTTGCGGTGCGACACCTGCAGCCTCCCGTCTAGTGAGCGGGGGATGGTCACACACTTGCCTGATAAGGGATAAATGACGATTACATCATGTTAGGTACACATCAGTCGAAATCCAACCAAAAGCATTTTACCATGACAAACAAGTTGTCTTTACAGATTTTGTGACACCCTGTTGCCAAATGATCAAAGAGTAGTAAATTAATGAGGAGGTCATAAATCAACAAGTCATTTTTATTTTGACAAATGCTGTTCTCTATCAATATACATCTGGATTTTATGGCATCATGTTGTCAAATATTAAAATGTAATGATTGTATTTACGAGGTCATAAATCAGCAAGGGGCCATAAATCTTCAGGACATTCCTTGTTGCTTATGTCAGCATTCTCTACCTCGCTACATGTGGATTTTATGACCTGCTATTGTCAAATTGTTTTTAAGTGGGTTGTCATGAATCAATCAGAAGACATAAATCTATTAACACATACCATAGAGTGTTCATTACTTGTATTGGTGGCTGTGTTTAGGTGCCATAAATCTAGCAGTATATGTCTTATTGGAATACCTCTCTCCACCTGGATATTTATGATTTATGTTGTTAAAAGATTGCTTTATTAGGGTTGTCATAAATGAGAAGCCATACATCTATCACAACTTTCTATTTTGATTAACTGTATTTTCCAACCTGTGGATTTTATGATGTGAAAAAGATCAATGGTAATTGTTTTAATAACAGCCATTCTCTACCTAATGACAAAATATCACAGTACAGATGGTTATACTGATGGTCATAAATCTTCAAGGGCCAGAAATCAACTGTCATTTTACTGTTATTTCCAACTCACTGCATCTGGGTTTCATAACTTCATACGATGACATGTAATAATTTTATTGAGTCACAAATCAATCAGAGGCCATAAATCTATCAGCAGGTTACATTTTGAAGTAAGAGCTATTCTCTACACCCCCCCTCACCCCTCATTGGATTTCATTAGGGTGGTACGTATGTATGTAATGAAGTGGCTACTCACTGGGCTGTCCGGGGCAGCTGAGGGCCCGCTCCAGCTCTTCCATGGCTCCTTTCTTCTTCTTGAGCTTCTTAACCAGAGAGTCCACAGCCTTCTCGGCCCACTTCTCTTCCTCGTCGCCCTGCTTCCAGCCCAGCAGACGCTTCACCGCCGGGCTGGTGAAGGAGAAGAGCGAAGTGATGGACGTGGAGGAGTTCATGGTCCCGTTTGGTTTCCGATGCTTGGACTCGAGAGGATCCTGGTCTAGGTTTGCTGCATCTGTTAAGAGAAGCGAGAGGATAATGGTGCCATCTATTGATTTATCGTCTTAAAAAAAGTGAAAAGGAAGTTAACGACTGTCAATATGTAACAAAATATGTACTCGCCTATTGATAATGGATGTGGTGATGAAGGTGCCAACTTGTCTTTTTTCAAAATTGTAATAGTGACTTATTGTTGACTTCTTAGCAACTTATGGTTGGTTCACTGCCATACAACACGGTCACAACTGTTAACAGATAATAAACACTCACCCTTTTGACTTTTTCCGGATGCAGTGATGAAAAGCGCCTTAGTATCTAAATGGTTCTGTCAAGTCTTGTGCCTCGGTCATGAGAGAGGTGAGATGATGCCAGTGATGAGGAGGAAGAAGGTTTTCCAGGCAGGAGGAGGAGGAAGGTCCTCTTGTGGCGTCTCTCTTTCTCTTGTGAAGACGCCCAGGAGCCGAACTGTCTGGCCAGAACACATCACAGGACAGGAGGAGGAGGGGTGTGAGCGTTTGCTGTGTGTGTTTTGTGTGTGTGTGTGTGTGTGTGTGTGTGTGTGCGCGCGCGCGTGTGTGCGCGTGTTTATTTTTCTGCTTGTCCAGCAAACCATCTGCTCACAATGATGCCACATCTTACCGGAAATGAGCAGGTCACACTCATAATGATGTTCCATGATGACTTAAAAAAAAATGTTTTTGGTTATGCAAACTATAGCCTAGTAAACACACACTCACACACAACTGCTTTATGGAGGCCGGCGTCACACAGTCTGCCGGCTCAGATAGTCCAATTACCTAATGCTTTATCACCAGGAACCCCCCCCCCCCTTTCTCTCTTCCCCCCTCCTCCTCTTCTTCCTCACGCCCACTCCTCGACAAAAAGTAAACAAGCCAAATTCCTTTTACTACAAGTGAACGCAACAGCCAGTGTCATTCATAAACAACACGCACGATGAATTAGGCATTGTTCAAATTAATTGTGTCATCAATTTCTTCATTAAAAGCTCAAACGCAAGTGGCATCAAATGCAAAACTCCCCCAAACTACTATTTAACTATAAGGTTTATAACTTTTAATGGTTCGAATATGAATAATAATATCCACAGACTAGAGTAATATTAATTAATAAGTCTCACCTCCACGTTAGTAGTAGTAGTAGTAGTAGTAGTAGCAGTAAGTAGTCCACGCGGTGTAACCCGACTGAAGTCAGTGTCACGGTACACATTTGCTCTGTAGCACACTCGAATGGCTAGCATCCGTCGTGGGTGTTTCAAAATAAGAGTCTTTATTTAAAAACAAAACAAAAACAGTCTATGCATTATGGAAATACAACCATATTAACGTCTTATTTCTGAAAATATCTGTGAGCCAACCTATGCGTATTACACCATATTGTGACATTAGAGTGGGGCTAATTTACAACACACAACACGCTGCTCCACCAAGAAGGTAGCACTAGCATTGCCAAAGACAAAAGCTAAGAAGAGCTGCAGTGTTGGCACATATTGGCGTGAGCGAACAGCATTACAAGCATAAGCTTCTGGTTATAATGTTAAAAACAACGTAATAAATTTAGGCTGTCTTTATTTGGCCATCTCATGCTCTTGGCTTCTTGGCGATAAAATGTCTTGTCACAAGTGATAAAATTATGGAATCTATATAATGTTGCTGTTCAGTTCCTTGTCAGAGAACAGGAAGTTGTGCAAACCGTGCGAAAATACTGAAGCATTGTCAGTTGGACATGTGCGTTCAAAGGTTTAGAGAGGGTCAAACTATAAGTTAATTTGTAAGTCACAGTAGGATCATCCTGGACATTCACTACAAGTGGACTATTGCTAACTCATTATTATTATTATTATTCCCCCACAGTAATTTGGGACTTGCTTAAAACTTAAAAGGTTAATTTAAAAGTTAACACTTAAAACCTAATGTAAAAATAACTTTTACCAAACCAGTACCCACTTGACTTAGCAGGCTATTGTTGTGAAGGGCACACGGAACCGCCTCCGGTGGTAATGTGGCCACCTTATCGCCGCAGGTCCGAGGCGGACCGGCTCGCTGGAGTCTGCTGGGCTCCTGCAGGCTCCAGTCGGAGCGCCACACAGCAGCCACGGCGGCGTCAGGCTGGCTGGAACCGGAGCGCCGGCGCTCCAGATCCCTCCGCCGCCTTCCCACCTGACAAACATGTTTTACATGCGCGCTTCAAGTCAGAACGCATCATCATTTCATTTTAAGCGAAAAGCGTAAGCGGCTCGGAATTGGATGGAAAATATTTATAAAAAAACAAACAAACATAAAAACACATAGCTTGGGCCATATTGTGTGTTACCGGAAAGTTACTTGATTACCTTTGATTGGGGAGTCCGGTAAGGAAGGCGGAGGGAGACAGGACGACGCCGTGAGGCGGTCTGGTCCGGTTAATGACGCAAGCCTGGCTGGCGACGCTCAGTCTGCAAGTTTGACATTTTCACAGTTTACAGCAACTGCCGCGTAACGTCACCCCGCCGCCACCGCTGCCAGGAGGAGGGGGAAAGCATCGTATCCTCTTTTGTTTTGCTCAGCGGTTCGTCTGGTGTGGCAGCGGAGCGTCCGACGTCCTCGACCCCGCAAAGAGGTTGCGGTGCGCCGGCCTCGGGTCGCGACCTAAGACCGTTGTCGAGCTGGATCCAAGTCAGAGAAGATAGTTCACACTTGAACCGAGTAGCAAGCTCTATCAGTATGATGTGGTACAGTTGAACATCATTGCATAAATATAGCAATACCGTATAAATGAACCGCATTGTTTACGAAGCCATTTCACTTTTAACCTGAAATGTGATTACTTTTCCTAGACTGAACCGGAATACTTTTTCACATGGCACAGTGCAAGTAAAACGGCTACACAAGTAATCTTGAAACTGTACGTGCCATAAATGTGTTTTTATTGGACAGTTAGGGATGATTAAAAAAAAAAAATTAAAAAAAAAAGTCCCTAGAACTGTCTGTGTTCCCCCCACATTTGCACAGGTTCCATAGAAACATGCTCCTGTTGGTCTTGAAAGGCAGGTTAACCATATAAATAAAAATAAAAAAAGAGCCCAAAAGTCATGTAAATGTCCAGAGAACTATCCGCGTTCTCACCACATTTGCACAGGTCCTTGGAACAGTAAAAGAGTAAAAGTGTGAATGATCATAAATATATCATCAGAGGGTGACAAAGGTGCAAAATCTGCACCTGCAAAAATACTGTTCCTGTTTCTGATAACATTAAGAAATAATTATCCATTTATTAATGACAGGCTGTTGAAAAGATTAGTAGTATGTAAAGACAGGCCAATGATTTGCGGACACATGAATTGTTTTTACACATTTTCACAGTTAGATTAAAAATATATATAACGTGTGACTTTAACCCCAGAATGCAGAGTTGGCATTATTAAGTTGGGACAGCAGAAAAAAGTAAAAGACATGCCAGTGGCATGAGATAGCACCATCTGGTGGACAAATATGAGCAGTGCAAATGGATATTTTTGGAATTAAAAAAAATCTCAATCAATGGAACATTTTTCAGATTTTTTTTATGAGTAGCTTTGCCACTTAAAGCTTATTTAAGGCCAAGTGATGGCTAAGATGACTTTTAATTAAAAAATTTAAATGAGTTTTCTTCTTATTTTATTTTATATCACAAAAACATGGCATTTGTATCCAGGAGTGTTTGGACTTTTTATATCCACCAATCAAAAATTTGTATGATTCACTTTTTCAAAAGAAAGGAAAAAAAACCTTATGATCACAATGATGAAGTCACAATTGTCTGTGGTTAAACGTATATATTTGAATTTTCAATTGTAGCACCACTGGTTCGATCTTGAAAGTACTACACCACCACCCTGCAGGGTCTTCTTTAAGTCCTGGTAAATTAGCATGGAACTAAGATTTGACAAAAGGTTCCCCAAAAGTTCCTGAGGCCGGAATGTGTAATGAGTTACCAAATATGGTCCAAGGTGTTGCGTGTCATGTGACTGGGGTTTTATTGTCATTAATGAAGATTAAAAATGAAGATGTTGTTTACATACACTTACTGAAGGATGCTAAGTGGGCAGCGTGCGGCGTGTCATTACGAATGTACATCTACACACAAACGCACACGGAAGAGCAGTACATAAATAGGACTCGAGGCGAGGCGAGGCCGGGTCACGGTCTCCTCGGCGGAGATGAGAAGCATCCCTCTGCTCGTCCTCCCACTCGGTCTCTGGGAATGATGCGCAGCTCCGAGCCGTGCTTCAGGAACACGTTGCCTGCAAAGACGCGGAAGAAAAATGTGAGGACGGCACAGACACAGCGACAACGTGAAGGAAGAGTGCCACCTTTCAACGGGATTGTTGAGACAGCAGATTTGAATCATCTTTAAAATGTGACAAAACAGCACACCATTTTGTTATGTTTTATGAAAAAAAGTTTATTTTTCCATAAAGTAAAAATGATGTATTTTTTAAACAACTATTTTTTTGTATAAAATGTGACAGATATTTTACTTATATTTGCATAAAAATAACCAAATATCTTAACATTAATATATTTTTAAATTAAAAAAATGTATTAAGATATTACATATTTGTATTAACATAAATGCATTTTATTAGTATATTTTTTCTCATTAAAATAATTATTTTTTTTGTAAAATTGTTATTAAAATATTAAACACATTTTCCATTAAAATATTGCATTAGGATAATATCATTATTTTAAAATATTACTTACTGTGCATTACAATAAAATACTACATTCTTGTGTGGATATTTTTATTTAATCAAATAAAAACTATAATAATAATAATGTTATTTACAAAAAAACTACATTTATTTTAGTTAAAATGGATATATATTTTTAAATTCTACATATATTTTTTTAAATTCAAACATTTTTTTGTTGCACAAAAAATAATGTGGTAGAAAATATTGAACAAAAAATTATAAATTCACTTGTAAAAATATTGTCTTAAACCTTGCATGCACCTGATTTCAAATCTGGGTTCCTCTGTGAGTTTGCATGTTACATGAGCTTACTCCGGCTACTCATGCTTCCCTCCCACATTCCAAAAACATGCATGCTGAGTTCATTGAAGACTCATACGTCTTCTTTTCGTGTGTGAGCACTGTAGGGTATAATTGAAAAATGAATGCACATCAATGCTCACCTGCTGTCTGCGCAGGGTTGATTCCGATTCCATCTGCGAGGAGAAAATGTCATGTGTTAAATAAAACATGTCATGAAAATGAAGACAACGATTACAGACATAATGGCCAATACAGCTGTGATGCTGTCAGAACAACAACCAAAAATAAACGCTAACCTGGTAACACTCACTGTCAAGCAGCTACAATCACCCGCCACAATGCATTAAAAATGTTCTAAATATAAATAGGAATACTGAAGACCATAATGTATCCTACCTGGCATTTTCATTCAGTCATTTGTATGCTTCATTATTAAATAGAGGATGGGAAAAAAATAACTATCAATAAGAATGTAGTTGTGCCACCTAGTGGGTAATTGATAAATTACATTACAGACTGTATGTGTGACTCTGTTTCTGTCACTCTTCAATGATGGGTCGTGAATACCCAAAAACATTACATTGTGTAATATATAGAAAGTGTATTCCTGCCACGCATGTAGGGCTGAACAATTTTGAAAAATAATAAAGATAAACAAAGATGTCGATTTGAATTCGATTAATTGTTCAGCAGTACGCACGAGCAAAAAGGTTCAACGTCACGTCAGATGGGGACAATGCAAGAACTCACCATTGGTGATGATGGCGCTGGTGGCTGACGGCACTTTGAACTGCACAGACGGTCATGTGGAAATGACATGAAGACACATTTTCAAGACAGTGAACCTGCTTATTGCAATTCCAGACAAAGTATTATGGAAACATGAAACAAATATTACTGGATCTCAGTTGGGGATATTCTCTGAATCTTCTTTTAGTTTGTGAAACTGATTCCACCCATGTTTGTTTTTTTAAGCAGAAACTAAATTTGCCAGTTTGCTTTTTTGAAGAACAGTGGCTTGAGGGGTTGAAAGTTGTCTTACCTCCTCGGCGGCGAACTTTAAAACTGCTGTGAACGGGGTGCTCTCTGGGACACTTAATCTATTTAAAAAAAAACATTACAATACTGCATTTTATAAAGGCAAATGGATTGCTTTTCAAGTTGTATTTACATGGATCTTAGCATGGAAAATTGACTTTCATTGTTTGTAAGTGCCAAACCATGTGTCGAGAGCTCCTGCCTACACATCAAGTTTGAAAAGATTTTTGTTGTATATACTTAAGTTAGCATGTATCGGTACATTTACTGGTGGCTAGCATATGCTTGCACTAAAAGTCGTGCTGTAAGTGACGAGCTACTACTAATATGTACATTCAAACAACGTCCCGAGAGTAAAACAAGAAGAGAAATTGAACTAAAATATAGAAGATGAATCCTTTAAAGTCACATTTTGAATGGATTTTATTCGCAGTGTAAAGTACTCACACTTTGAACGGGAGCTTGGGGTCCGACGTCAGCGTGATTTTAAACGTGACTTTAGACCTGGACAAGTGCACAAAAATAGCACAGTCTTCACCTCAGTTTTAAACGCGTATTTTCTTAAATAATTAAATAGATTGTCAAAGGTAAAATAGTCGAAACTTACATTTTTCAGACGAGGCGACTCGACTTGTGAGCTGTTTACACACACCCGGAAGTTCGGAAGGACCCCTCCGTACACGTCATCGATTTAGGTTGATTTTGGGATAACATAACTATGCGCATTTGGTGTTTTACAATAATTAACTATTTTTAATATAATTTAAAATATTTTAATTAAACATTTTTTTACATGGATAATACAAGAAGGTGAGTTAGTTAAATTCTTATGAAACAGGCATTCTTTACGGCCTACTAATATTTACCTTAAATGGCAAAATGACGTTGACAACCACGCTTTAAAATTGTCTTGTGTATTTGTTTTTATATTTAAACGCAGATTTTTTTTGAGACACCTTTTATTTACTTTAATATATGTTTTAATTGTCATTATTATTTCTTTTTAGAAAAAATATACACAATATGAATAGAACTAGGAATATAATTTGTAACATATGTCATATATGCTATATTATACATATATGTGCGGATTAGTTATGTATTCTACAAACGATGGATTACTTAAACGAGCAGTGACGCTGAAGTTGGCTCTAGCGTTGCGCTCCCTTCTATCAGCCTATATTATCAAACCTAAACAGCAATGGCATTTTCTGGCCTGAAGATGGCAGTGTTTTCAGTTTTGCATTGGTGAAGACGCTGGTTTCCTCGTTGCCTAGAGTCTTTAAAAAACAAACACTTATTTTAACCTGCTCTCATTTCCACAAAATTAAAATGGTATGGAGTTTCTCGCCTGCTTCACACTCAACGCTACTGAGTTTTTACATATTTAATTATTCAATGAATGTAGAAGCAAACATACACAACTAAAAATACATGCATACAATCTATGTACAAGTTATCATTATAACATATCACAGATTTTTGTAGACATTTGAAGATTCTCCACTTATGCTCTGCTTTCCAGCATTTTTTTTTCAAGGCCTTGACCATCATAGTGCTCCTCTCAATGGTGTACCATCGCCAGCGTAGGAACGGAACTCGTCCATAACCCGAGGACTCCCTGTATAGATAACTAACATGTTGTACTTTCTATCATTTGACAGTGTTTTTGGTAGCAAAAAAAAACAAGGTATCCCACCTTTTTCCTCTTTTGCATATGTTCAAGGGTCTCAGGAAGCGGTTGCCCAAAACTCTCTGGTAGGAAAAGCGTGGCCAGGACAGAAAGTATGGCCACAGTGCCCAAGGTGATATATGGCAGATACTTGAAGTAGACGTCTGTGCCGTACCGATACAAAAGTGGTGGCAGAGTCATAGGCAAAATGTTAAAATGAAAGTTTAGATAACCCCAACACCCTTTAAAAAAAAAAAGTGCTTACTCAGCTGTATGACAAAGGGCGCAATGCAGCTTCCCGTTCGTGACACCATGACGCAGGTCCCGGATGCTGTGTTCCGCAGGCCCGTCGGGTACAGCTCAGCCGTGAAAGCGAACAGCAGCGACGTTCCAGCCGTGGCGCCAAACTTACTCAACATCTCCAAGGCCACGGCCAGACCCAGGATGCCTGAGGTTGAAGGACAACAACAACATCAATACTGGTTTTGAACTACAATATGGCTGAGCTCAACTCTTTGGCTTTGGCGTGACACTCACTGCGAGGTACCAGCTGGATGGAGAAAAGCCCCAGGCCCACGATGAGGAAGACGACCACCACGGCGAAGCGTCGCGGCAGGTATCGGATGGCCAGGTTGCAGCTCATGTACGCCGGCACCTCCACCACAGCGGACAGGAAGCAGCTGATGTACGGATCCGCGTGGAGCTGCGACGTGTTGAGGGACAGGCCGAAGTAGCAGATGCTCAACGCGAACCTGCCAACAACTCGTATCCGTCAACACGTGATCGTACCTTTTTGATGGGTGTGAACTCACCACACCCAGCAGAGAAGGATGGTCGTAATAGCGATGCTTCTTTTCTTCACCAGGTCCAAAACAGTGTAGCGCTCCACTTGTATCTCATCTGCCTACAATGTACAATGATTGATAGCATTCAGATAACCACTATGCTAACAAGCATGTGTTCCACACTCCGTTTTATGTTCTTTTTTTATCTGTTCTCCTTCTTGGTGTGTGATGCTAGCAACCTTCCTAGAAACTGCCGGGTTTTTAGCCTGAATGGCCCTTAGCAACTCTCCAATCTGCCGTTAGCATTGTTGGATTATTAACATTGTTTTTCTGTTTCAATTTATATTTTCAAAAGTGTTTTTGATTTTAGTTAGATATGTTACAACTGTTCCCCATATGTTAGTTTATCTATAGTCTTTATTCTCTTCCCTGTCATAGTAAGGTTTCTGATTTAATCTAAATGAGAGGTGTCTGACCAAAAGGCCGATAGTCTTTGTTCTCTTCCCTGAGGAAGTAAGGTGTCTGATTTAATCTAAATAAGAGGTGTCTGACCAAAAGGCCGCCTGCGTGAATTTCTGGTGCCAGGAGGCTCCAGGAGCCAATTGTTTACCCACATTTGTTGTGGACTAAAATAACTGAATGGAAGATAACCTAATTGTATTTCACTCTGCTGACAGGACAAGATGAAAAGGGGGTGGGGGGGGGCACAATCTCTTCCTCAAAGGCTGTACTCTGTGTGGGGTTTTATGGGGGGGGGCTAGCAGGAAGTGTCACATGGGGGGCTATGCCTGGAGGGGCAAAAGGTACTTCTTTGTCAATGAAGGGGGTGGGAACGTTTTCAGTATAAATGTATGCATGTACTTTGAGAAGGACACATTGTGGGTCAAATGCTATGATTGAGCAGGCCCTGATGTCTTTCAGACTCTGAAATAAAAGCTAGCAAACTTGTTCACATATTTCAACTTTGAATTTTATTTGAACACGCAGAAATCAAGGACTGATTTCCAACAGCATCATTAGCTTTAGCGCAATTGTTTTGTTGTTATTGTTTTTTGTGCTCTTATCTACTCACTCTGCTAGCGCTTAGCCTGGTTAGCTCCTAGCAACTTGTTGCTAGCATCTTTCAACTGCTCAACTGTTTCTTAACCCACCCCCAACACAGCACATGTGTTGATGTTGCTAATGAAGTGCCAGCGAGTGTATTAACATAAAAGTCCAACTTGCGTGCAAATTCGAATTGCCAAAGATTTTCTCTGGTGCAACCACTCGATTCATCTCAGCAGCTTTTTTCATAATGGCCTCAGCTTCCGTCACTCGGCCTTGAGACAGCAGCCACATGGGAGACTCTGGAAGGATCCTGGCACACACATGAATACACAAACACATGCAGAGGTGGGAATTTGTAATCGATTTTTCACGTGTCTATACAATACTGAAAATTGTGCTGATCCAACGCTCCGGCTAACTTAAAAAAAAACAATATGCCGTGTTGTATTCAAAATACAAGGATAAACTAGAAATGTAGTACAGCAGTGGCAACCTCCGAGCAGCCTGGCAAGGCATTAAGGCGGCATCCATGAATTATTAGATTGATAAGGGAAAACAACTTATTAGAGTAGAAGGAATTAATGACTGGGAATTGCCAGATGCACTTAACATATTTTTTTACTCGTTTCGAAACCGACTCCTCTGAAAAAGTCACCCTACTTATATCACTTCATGGGGACCATTTTCTTCGTTTTGACTATCATTGTGGGGACCACGTGTCCTTGTGGGGACATTTTGGTGGTCTCCATGAGTCCAAACCTCTTTTTGAGGGTCAAAACTTGGTTTTAGAGTTTAGGTTTGAATTGGGTTAGGGTTAGCGTAAGGCAGTCAGTTGTGATGGTTAAGGTTAGTGTAAGGGGCTAGGTGTGCGTGTGTGGTCTTGGTTTTGTTACAGAGTGGGGCCAACATTTCGGGATTTCACCGAGTTGTGGCGTCCACCCGTCCACGTGGGGCCGTTTTGCTGGGCCCCACAAGTTTAGACCTCTTTTTGAGGGTCAAAACTTGGTTTTAGAGTTTAGGTTTGAATTGGGTTATGGTTGAGGTTAGGGTAAGGAATAGGGGTAGGCAATCATTTTTGATGGTTGAGGTTAGGGGGAAGGGCTAGGAAATGCATTATGTCAATGAGATGGCCCCACAAAGATAGTAAAATAAACGTGTGTGTGTGTGTGCGTACCACCACAGGGGAATGTAGAAGAGGCCGGGCAGCCCAATGGCCAGCAGCAGAGTCTTCCAGCTCCGGAAAAAGTAGGCAAACAGCGGCAGCGTCATGTACCCGAAGGTGAAACCCAGACCCACGCCCATTGATGAGTAAATCACCCGAGCGTTGCCTGTCAGAATTTCCATGCCTGCGCCAGCAAAGACACGTTTTTTAAGTATGGAGTATTTTTTTCTTCGCCTTTTAGGATTTGCTTTATTTTCCATGAAACCAAACGTGCTTTGGTCTCCTTTCTTGTCATATACAAAATAATGAGAAAATTATTACACTTATGCTGTCTGTTTTTTTAAATGTTAAATGCAACAACTTTTTAGCATCAGAAAATGGTGCCAAAATGAAAGGAATATCCTCACTTGACTTGGAGAGACAAATCAATGTGCACGTTTCCAGCAGGTTACACTGATTAGATAGAAAAGTGCTATATAAATCCGATGCATTATTATTATTATTATTATTATTATTATTATTACGACTGTGAAAGCCTTCTCACAGACAGCTGCCTTACTGAATGCTGCTGCTCGAGTTCTGGAGAGAACCAGGAAAATATGACCATATTGCTCAGGTCTCTAATATCGCTCAGGGAATCGACTTCAAAACAGCTTGTCTTCAGTACAAGTTTCTTCATCCACAATAAAAAAATTTTTTACCCAGCACATAGCAGGAGATATAGTTTGAGATATTGCCAAGTCCGGTGCAGAAGAGAAGCATGCAGAACACCTCCCAGGACGGTGCAGCAATCTGCGCCACTGAGAACACAGCCTGAATGATGATGGTGGCGAACAGCACCGGCTTACGGCCAAATCTGTGAGAGAGAGGGGGGGGGGGTCCCAAACAGTCATCAGCTACCTATTTCCTGTGAATTCTTGATTCCAGGCTGGTACCTGTCAGCAAGCACTCCAGAAAAAAAGGATCCCACCAGGACCCCCAGGAAGAAAATGGTGGCGGTGAGGGGCTGCTTCCAACGCTGGTTGCACACCAAGTCAAACTGGAAGTACATAATTGACGGTGTCACTTTTGCTAAGTCTTTTTAACTCCCCCCTCGCCACTTTGATGGTGATAAGTAAGACTGGGCTATAATTCTTCACCTTGTTGTTTTTTTTTTATCACTAAACTCTATTTTATTTGAAGTATTAACCTTATAACGCCAAACGTATCATATTAAATACAAGACATTTTGAGCCCTCTGTTTCATGAGTGTAATATTTTTTTCCCCATTAAAACCCTGACGTACTGCATATGATCTGGACACATGCATTGCACGGATAATCCATTAAAGGGCAGTATCACCCATTTGATGGCTTTTCCAGCGACCTCGCAAGATCGCCCCAAATGAGAAAGGAGAGACGCCTATACTTATTAATAGTGGGGAATATTCTTTCTGATTTTTGGAAGTTGATTAAAAAAAAAAAGTATTCTATTTACAAAGAATCAGAATTTTCTCTCATATTTTTCATGGTTCAAGTTAACTTTTTATTTATTTATTTATTTTTTTTAATCGACCTGGGAGACCACGGTGGACTGGTAGACGTCGGTGCTATAGATCCAGCCGTCGGCGCAGTCCTCCTGCGCCAGGGTGCTCAGGTTGACGTCACGGCCTGGCAGCAGCCCGCCGGCCGAGAGGTTGCGGAGTACGTCCATCCGGTAGCGGCGGCAGGTGCTCGGCTGCAGCTCTCCGTCCACCACCTTGGAAGATAACACATGTGGATGTTTTGTGTGAATGAATGCTGAGAGACGAGCGTTCATGCAATACAGCTTGTCGTGAAAAATGGATAGTCTTACTTCATTTTTGTGTCAGAAAGAACATCGGGCAAAATGCTGTGAGATCAGGAGTCATGCTAACACAACTATAAGAATGTATACAATGTAAATGGAAAACTTTCATTATTTCCTGTACTTTGGTTAAACAAAGAATAAATACATCAAATCATATATTAGCCAGAGGTCAATATTTATGCACGTCAACGTCAACATTGTTATTGCCCCGAAGCTAAGTGTTATTTCATGCAAAGGCAAGCATTCATGTAACACAAATAGGAAAACTCCCAACTTAATTTTTATGTTAATGCTAAGAGAGCACCATTCATACGTGTTTACATAGGTAAAGGTAATTTTATGTTTTTTATAAAATGTAAAATACTCATCCATCCATTTTCTGAACACGTCACATTTTAGCAAAACATCTGCTAAGCTCCCTGAAATAAAAGGTTAATGTTGTGCGAATGTTGTAAGAAGAATCATATCAAGTAAAAAATGTACAGTATATTCCTTCCTACTTTTTTGTGTGTGGATGCTGAGATAAACATTCATGCATGCTGAGAGATGAATTTAAACTTTTACAATGTCCACCCAAAAGTGGATATTCCTTTTGCCTTTTTGTATAAATGCTGAGAGAGAGAGATAAGCATTCACTAAGGTTTTATTTGAACACCGTGAGGTGAACATTCATACCTTCAAATCATGCATCAAATAAATTCCTACTTTTTGAACGAATGCTGAGAAATAGGCATTCATTTGGTTGTAATGCGAAGGCTGAGAAATGAACATTGCTATTTGTTACAATAAATAAACAAATAAAGATTCCTTCCCATAGCACAGAGTGTTTCTTATTGTTTTGGACTTTATTTTTTTGTTGGTGTTTGTTTGTTTATGTTTTAGTGAATGCTGAGTGACAGATGACAACAAAAGCGTACCTCCAAAGGGACCGCAACATCCTGCCACTCCTGGCTGAGGTTAGCCTCGGGAATCCGGCATCGGTGCTGGGGCGTGTCAGTGACAAACACCAGCGAGAAGGAGCTTGTCCCGTTGGGCAAGGTTGTGGAACAGAGCAGGAAGAAAACCATCAGCTGGAAGCGACCCCACGTTCCCAGGAAGTCCACGCTGCCTTCGTAGCCCCGCATGGTCTGTGTCCGTCTGACTTCTTCGGGTGTAACAATCAAACGTCTTTATATCACTGAAATGGTGGACAGGCCTGGACAAGTAACTTATTTCTGGCAACCCATCTGGTAGATCCGCCCCCCCCCCCCCCCCCCGCAAACTTTGGACTTCCTTTGACATTTGTGTGACAGTTAAAAACATTCATTAAAGAGCAGAGCAAACAAAAAATGAAGAAAAGAAAAACAAACACATTTGAATTTATAATAAGATGTTTTATATTTGCATAACGTTTGAGATACAAAACAACCTGTGTAGAAAGACTAACACAAGGAAGGCCATTAGCATTAAATGATATGATATGACCAATTTACAATAAAAATTTGAGGACATGGGAAAATAATCTATAACCATTTTTTTTTAAACAATTGCATTTTTTTGAACATGTCTTGCCTTGCACTTATGTCATTTTCTGATATTTGACTAAATTGTTCATGTCATTTTTTAAAAAATGTTTTAAAGTGCAATTTCTGACACTTTAAAGTCATGCAATATAAATGTGGATTTTGACGTCATCATCATCATCATCATCGAAGGCAAAATAAATGAATGCTTGTGTGCCAAAATAATCATGATTCATCCCGTGACATTGAATCTGTGAACTTCTGTGCACACTTGCACACAATTAACACTAATGGCCTCAGGGAGTGTGAGTGTTCTCTCGCGTAAAAAATAAACATCCATCCAGCTATAAAAATAAACAAATGTATATACATCAGCTGCATTTATGGATAATTCCCCCAAATAAGTTACTTGACCAGGGACTATGCGGGACTATGAACGCAACATCCGGGACCTGCGTCATGGTGTCGCAAATAGGAAGCTGCTTTAAATGTTTTAAGTGTCTCAAAGACGTATTTATACGTTGTTTAAAAAAAAAATGCTAGAGCATACAGAAGACTTTGATGCAGCATTTCAACTGCAGAGAACGGTTGAGGACATGGTAGTTATTACAAAAACGGCCAGCAGGTGGCAGCAGAGCAAAAGAGATCAACCAAGGCTATGTTGAAAAAAGCTCATTTACCCACGGTTCTATACAGATTAGTGAATAATGATGAAACTTAGCTATATTCTAATGCTAATTGCTACAAAACGGAAACAGATAGAAATGTGCTTTTTTTCCCCGATGAAAGAAGAGACTCTAATCTTTCATGTTTTTATAGCAATAGAACACAATATTTTGTGGGCCTTGCAAAATCAGTCAAAATCCAGTAAAACAGCCGGGAGCGAAGGGTATTGCTTCAGTGAAAATTTGCATACACACGCAATGTGT
The DNA here is from genome assembly GCF_054856555.1 of Leptonotus elevatus. NCBI lineage: Eukaryota > Metazoa > Chordata > Actinopteri > Syngnathiformes > Syngnathidae > Leptonotus > Leptonotus elevatus. The sequence continues at coordinate 11,027,170 of NC_141254.1, forward strand.
ACACGCATAACCCAATTTGGTTACCTGCAGCGTGACCTTTCTGTACAGTGGCAGTCGAAAAACCTCCAACTGCAAACCAACTGTGTTATCACACTGAGGATTTTACCGATAAATTGTAGAACTGAATTGTGTACATGTATGGTACGCATTATACATATATTTAGTTCTGGATGACAACTAGTATGTTTATTTCTACATCCAAAGAAGAATAAAAAGGTGTAAAAACACATTTAAATCTTGTTATAAAATAAAAATAAAATCCCAAATTCACTAATTATCAATAGTTGGAATGATTTCTATTAGGGACATTTTACACATTCACTGGACATCAATGGACTTCCTTTAGGTCTCTTCTTCTTTGGTGTGTGTGCTTTTGTAGATGCTTTTTTCGGCAGCACCTAGAGGAAAAAAAGAGAGTTACACCTTAAAAAATAAAATCAGCATTTGACCAAGAGTAGGCAAAGTACGGACTTGGGCAGCGTTCTTAAAACGTTCTTAATAATGTTAACGCTTATTCTTAAACAAGCGTTAACATTATTAAGATTTCTTGTAATATTTGCAGCATTCATTTATCAATTTGTTTTTCTCTAAAATTGTTTGATGAAAAATCTATGTATTTATGTATTTATTTATCTCCTCAAATAGTTGGTTAATTTGTGAATATAACAAATATTTGTAAAATTAATATTTTTTACATACATCCGTTTAACTATTTATAGAAATGCATTTTATTGTATGATTTATCAATTAGAAATAAATTTATTAAAACTGATTAAAAAAATAGTATTGTACATTTAATAGATATTAAAGTTGAAAAAAAATCTTATCTTTGAATGAGTTAAAAATATAATTAACATTTTATAAATGTATTTCCTTTAATTTATTTTTCATTCATTTCGAATTAAATAAAGGGCCAAATAGATTTTTTTGTTAAAAAAATTTGATGAAAATAAACAATTATACATAGACATTAGATTTGACAATTTTAAACATGTAATTTAGTAAATAATTGTTTAATTATGTACATTTATTCAGAATTTTAAAAAAATCTATGGGAATTAGCAGTTTTGATAAAATACTTTTTTAACATTACACATTTTAACTTTTGTTCATTTATTTTTTATTCATTCATTAACTCATTAAAGGCGAAGTCAAGTCAAATTTTCTTTTCTTTTCTTTTTCTTTTTTTACAACAATATGTTCAGGTTAATGGCCTGGCCCGTCTGCTGCTTAAAAAAATTTGTGGCCCTTGAGCACAAACGTTGGCGTTGACCCGACATGGATGGCGACGGGGAGGCCGGTCTCCCGGCGACCGCTCACCCGGGGAAGGGCTGCGTGTGATCGGGGGTTTCCGGCAGGGGCATTCCGTAGCTCTCGGGCAGCAGGAAGCTGAGCAACGCCGCTGTGGTGATCAAGACGCTCATCAGGATGTACGGCAGCGACACCGAATAGCTTCCTGTGGCAAATGAGGTAACGAATCGCCAGGCAGGACAAAAAGTTAGAGAGAGAGAGAGAGAGAGAGAGTGAGCAAGAGAGAGAGAGAGAGAGAGATTACAGCACACTCGCGCTGATTCTTACTCAGGTAGAGGATGTAGGGTGCGAGGATGCTGCCGATCCTGGAAGCCATGGAGCAGGCGCCCATGGCCGTGTTCCTCAGCACGGTTGGGTAGAGCTCAGCCGAGTATGCGTAGGTGTGGCTGAACGCCAGCGTCAGGCAGAACTTGCCCATCATCTCCAGAGTCACCGCCAACCAGTGCAGGTCTGCCGGCGGGGAGATAGCGTTCGTCACAATCTTGTTTTTGTTTGAAGCACAATTTAAAAAAACAACAAACTACTTTTAAGTCAAGTCGACTAAAGTTCTACTGCTAAACACTAAAGAATGGAAAAAGCTGGAAGCAAACTTTCTAATCAAAGAAGAGAGTACTTTTTCAAAGTATTTTGTGGGTCAAAATTTGGGATAGCCCGATTATCGGCCGATTATCAATCATCTGCCCTTTTAGGAATCTGAAGGCCGATGAAGCTGGTATCTTTTTCCACTTTATAAAAAAAAGATGCTGACACTGGGAACTCCCTAGACTTTTTATTTAAAAAAAGAAAAAGATTTAAAATGATGGTGAAATTTAGGAAAAATATTTACAGTAGGATTTTAGTTAGCTATTTACTTGCTTTTTTTTTTTTTTTTAGCTTATGCTGATGACCCTGGAAACTTCTTGCATTTTTTGTTATAATTTTTAAACAAAGATGTCAATTCTTTATATGTTTAAAATGAAAAGAAAAAGTATATTTTTTAAATTTTGACGCTAATATTTTCTCTTTTGCTGCAAATTAATTTCGGCTCGAAATATTGACTACTAATCGGTATCGATCTTGAAAAAAACATATTGGTCAATCACTAGTCAAAATGCTCAAAAATGTGACGACAATATTTTTTCCATATACTTTGTAGCCCTAAAGCTGACCCAGCAGTGGGTCCAAATGGGGCCCGAGTAAATGCTGGGTTATTTATACCCCAGTGCACCTGGTTGAGGATTTGATTCTGATAGGGAGCAAGGATTCAACCCAATCTGCCAAATAACAGTAATTAACCCATTTTAATAATAAGTAATTATTAACCAAAAATTTAGTGTGTAAGGATTTTTAGCCTGGCGGGGAGGGGGGGGGGGGGGGGGGGGTCCGTACCTGCCGGAAAGAGCTGGATGACCAGGAGGAAGAATCCCGAAGAGAAGAGACTACCGGCCATGGTGAGTCGACGAGGGCAGCGGCGAAACATGAGCCACGTGATGATGTAGGCCGGGATCTCCACCGCTCCCGACAGGAAACAGTTGAAGTAGGCGTCGCCGTGCAGGTTGGGCGTGTTGAGCGACAGGGCCAGGTAGGCGATGGCTATCGTGTTCCTGCGGAGAGGGGGATTGGACGCCGCTTCATTCACTGCTCGCAAAAAGTTTGGGATATTGGGCTTGCATTCATCCATCCTCTTCCGAGGGATACAGATTGGGCTTTCGGGTGAAATTTCACGATGGACTGAAAATGGTTCATAGGTTCCAGATCTGGATAGAGATATACCCTATTTAAATACTCTCTTGGTATATTTTAAAGCATTTATGGCTCTTACCGGTAATTTGTTTTAATGTCTTTGAACACACTTTTAAAAGAATGCAAACACATTTAAACACATTATACACCTTCTCCGAAGAGTCTGCCTTTCTAGGTAGATTCCAACTTTCTCTGTCAAATAACTTAATTCCGGTAAAAAAAAAAAAAGAGCAAAAATATGTGATTTTTTTCCTCACATTTAAAAAAAAAACAAATTAGTAAGATTCTGATGGTTTTCCACAAACAAATATTTATTATTATATTTATTCCAGTAAGACTTTATCACACAAAATTCCAGCTTTATCATTTATTTATTTTTAATTCTGTAAAAAAATATATATTTTATTCTTGTAAGGATAGCAACAATTTTCCTAAATCTATATCTTTCCTAGTGTGTCTTTCGAAGTCCTTGGTTGATTAGAACCAAATTTGTGTTCTGTTTTTGAGCCTCACAGCACCAGACAAGTCATTAGGTGTGTGCGTGCGTGCGCGTGCGTGCGTGTGCACAACTCACCAGACAAACCACAGCACAGCAGACATCCAGCGGATGTTGCGAGAGCGGAGTATGTCGCAGATGTTGTACGTCTTTTCTGAGCCACATTCTTTCTACAGAACAGTAAACATTGTCAATGAACGCTCATTTCAATAAGAGCACACATACTCAAACTCTTATTTAATACGGTACAACTAATATGGCATATGAGCATTAGTATTAACATCTTTATAATAGTAAATTAGTTTTTGCATCGACTCTCATTGGACTCTGCGAGTGGCGCTACACACGCAAAAATTAGGCTGAGGGTCGTAACATGTTGGGGGTCAGAGAGTGTACGTTTTGCCAGACATTCCAGTTCCAGCGGGCCCTCTGCCTCCCCTGCTGGCTTCCACTTATAAGCGCGCACACACGCGTGCGACAGCGTGTCAATTATTGTCGAGAGTTGGACATTGAGCAGTGAACCAGATAAGGAGGGCAAAAACAAACAACAAAAGCTCTTACAAGAGCAAAAACTTCTGCAGATATGGTGTCTTAATGGTTGATTGTGACATGCTGGGATTAAGTGCGTATGGACGGTATACACTGTAAAAGTACGTAAGAAAGAAAAGTCAGACTTTGTATGTATGTTATTGTATGTTCAAAATGGCCAATCTCACTAACATCGTCATCAACAGAAAGTCAGTCCTAAAAATATCGACTTAGAGTTGTTGATTTTCAAATGTTCATTGTAGGTTGTTTTTTTTTGTAAAAATCCAACTGAAATTTTTTATTACCGAAAAAAACAATATTTTTCTCAAGAATTACGACATGATTTCCTGAAAGACAAACATTTTTCTCAGATGATTTTTAAAATTTTATTGGAAATTCTAGTTTCCGGTTACAGTCTTAGTTTTTGAGAAAATGTCTACTATTATCCTACCAAAAAAAAGATTTTATTTTCCTAAAAATTAGGAACAAAAAAATTCACAGAGGATATTGATTTCTTTGGCAAAAAATATGGCATTATTGTTTATATAAAAGCTTTTCTTTTAAATATAAAAAACTGATAATAAAAAAAAGACCATTCTTGTAAAGTTAGGGCCTTTTTGGTAAAATGCTGTGCTTTTTCTAAAAAACAAACAAAAAAAAACCCAAATTTAATCATACTATTTTTCTCAAAAATCTCCATTTCATTTCTGAAAATTCTGACTTTTTCTCTGAAGATTATACCACAAAAAAATTTGATATAAATATGATTTAAATCCTGTGAGTTACAACTAATATAAACCACTGATCCTCAAGATAAGCGTTTGAAAATCAATAACTCTACATTGATCATTTGAGCACTAATTTCCTCTTCCCGACGGTTGTTCAGCATTGTCGTGCACAGACAGACATTAACCTGCAAGGGAGTGAAGATTTCTGTCGCCGCCTCTACTTTGTTCCTCTTGGCGGCGCGTCTCACAATGGCCTCGGCCTCGGCGATCCTTCCTTGGGACAATAGCCAACGAGGAGACTCGGGGATTGACCTGCGAGGTAACAAGAGCTTCAAAGAATTGGGCGGCTAAATCGGCATCAGGATATGAAATCGCACCAGAACCTACCACCAGAGAGTTAAGAGGAGGAAGCCGGGCGTGCTGATGCCCAGCAGCAGCATCCTCCAATCTCGCAGGAAGTAGGCGTGGAGTGGCAGCAGCATGTAGCCCAAAGCGAAGAATAAACACGCGCCCGCCGTGGTGAAGAACTGCCGCACTTTAGGACTGAGGAGTTCCGTACCTGGAAGACAAACCTGTCACCTCACTCATTGGTAAAAGTGCTGGGTTTAAGAAATATAATAATCGATATCAAATCGATATTACTTTTCGAGCCTGATATCAATTCATAAAACCATGAATTTAGTATTTTAATATCTTTTTCCCATAATTTCTTTTTTTTTGCATCTTACTGTTTTTTTTAATTTTATTTACTGTTCACATGAATTAAAAACATTTTTTTTACATTTGTGAAAGACTTGACACGTTGCACTTTTAAGACAATTGTGAATCTTTTTAATTTATATTTACAATTATTGAATTAGATTTGTGAAAATATTTTTATCTCATCCTTGCTGATGTCAACGGTTGTGTAACGCGGAAAGTGATTATAACACGTTACTTCCATTAACTCATTCACTGCCAGCCCACTTCAAATGGATCTTTGACGTCTATAGTCGTCAATGGCAGTGAATGAGTTAAAAGGAACCCCGACTGTAATGACAAGTTTGCTCTATATTATTTATTTGGTTGTTACTAACATAACGATTTATTTTTCAAAAATCATTTCCAGTTTAATACATTCTGTAGGAACTTTGTTTGGACGTACGCCGCCATTGTTATTTACGTCGCAACGCATTCAGTGCGTAGTGATGTGAATGGCGGCAGGCTGTGAAACGCCTATAAAGAAAGCAAGGTAAGCGTTCCTACAGAAACGGTCAAAACTCTTGAATGCGCTTGGTGAACAACGAGAGCACGGCGTGGGGGAGGGTGACTCTCCCGATCGAATGTTGTTTCTTTAGGAACGCTACGAGGCTTAACTTGCTTTCTTTATAGACGTTTCACATTGCTCGGCAGAGAGCCATCCGCCATTCTACGTCACTATGCACTGTTATAACAATAAATATAAATAACAATGGCGGTGTACATCCAAATAAAGTTTCTACCAAACGTATGAAACTGGAAATTATTTTTGAAAAATACATCTCATAGTTATGTTAGTAACAACCAAATAAATAATATAGAGAAAACTTGTCATTACAGTTGGGGTTCCTTTTAATAAGCTTTACTAAATCATTTAACCACTTACTGCCTCCGCCGCAAAATTTAATTTGGAATGTTTGTGGAGTTTATTTTTATTATTATCACGTCCTTGATATTTAAGAAGAATTGATGTTCCATAATTAATCAATATCAGATTGTAGTGAAGTGTACCGAATCGGGAATAATCGAATCGAATTGAACTCTTCGAAATCTAATCGATTCAGGAAATCAGAATTGATACCAAGCCCTATTTTTTCCAGGTAAAAAGTCAGAATCTTACAAGAAGAGTAAGTCACATATACACCATGTGTGCAAGTGTGTCCTTAAGACTATATTTCGGAGATTACAACTTCTTACTAAAGAAACTTTTGGGGGGAAAAACTGTTCAGGATTTCCTGAGCGTTCGTTTGTGACACGTACCAAGCACGAAGGCGGACAGGTAGTTGGAGATGTGCGACATGCCGCCGATGAAGTACAGGATGGAGAAAGCCATCCAGGAGTGAGTAAAGACCTGGAGGAAAGTGCACAACGTCTGGCTGGCGAGGGTGACAAACATCACGATCTTCCTGCCAAACCTGAACAAGGCATAGAGTAAGATCAATCAACCGGTAGCTACGTGGCGCAAAATGGAGGAAAGTTTTTTTTAAGTGATTTAAAAATGTATAGCAGCAATACAATCTAGGGATTTTTTTCAATAACAGTCACTTATAGCTACCGGCAATCAATGGGTAAAATTCATGAAATTACAATGAAGCAATTCAGAGAATACGGTGCATGTGCATCAACCTGTCAGAGAGCTGGCCAGACAGGAAGGATCCGACGAGGAAGCCGCAAAAGTAGAGCGACGTCGTCAGAGGCTTCTTCCACTGCTGCCCACACACAAGATCCCACTGCGACACAGACGCGCACACGCAGGACCGAAAATACACCCAAAAATTCAACGCAATACAAATTCAAGTTGACACAACCCCCTTTTCACAACAATGCGCCTGAAAAACGGTTAAACTTTGACGCCATTCTTCAGCCACATTAGGTTGAGTATATGTGAAGGCTTTGTCAAACCTAATCAACCACCGGTCTTCAAAATGGGGCTCATTTGGGCGAATTCCACAGTAGGAATTCTTGTTATGGCTTAATTGGGCTTGTTATGAATTCTCTAGAAGGACTTTGCCTCAAAATGGCTGCTTCAGTCAAAAAATGGTGGACTTTGTGTCCAGTTTTGGGCATGAATCCTGCAGACTGTTTTGGTCAATTGTACTTCATTTTTATAGCGCTTTTCCACCTAAGTTACAAGGCGCTCAAAGCGCTTTACATTTGCCTACTAATCCACCTACTACATCAGGAGCAACTCAGGGTTCAGTATCTTGCTCAAGGACACTTCGACGGAGTCACAATAGCATGGGATCAAACCCACAACCTCTGAGTTAGGAGACCACCCCTTTACCAGTAATCCACGCAGCCCCTAGTACACTACGATACACAAGCCAACCCAATTTGATGACAACTGGCGAAACCGATTTAGGGGGCTGATTTTTTTTTTTTTCAAACTTTCCCAAGATCCACAGTGATCCTTTTGCGTTTTATGGCAACTCCTGGAATTCAGACTAAAATGGCTGCTTCAGACCAAAAACCCATTCAATTTCAGGTATGGGTCCCTGAGATTATTGTATGTGTCGTATTATGATAGACTATTCCAAGAAAATTTCATATCAATATCAGTCAAACTAGGAGGCACATTTTTGTAAATCTTTTTTTGCATGTTACGACCACCACACTGCTGATTCATTCAAGGCTTGATGAATCAGCATTTTGGGCGAGTAAAAGGTGTCACTCGTATTAGTTACAGCTAGAATTAATTTTCCAATAAAGCCTCAAATTGGACTAATTCCGTATTTTCTTTGCATTCAGTTATGATCAAAGAGTCCAACGAATTTCATGTTGATCAGTGAACCTGCTGTCGATTTTCACCAATGCAAGCCCCACAATTTGCCCCAAATTAGATGCTTCAAACCAAAATGGCTAACTTCCTGTTGAATTTCTAGGGTTAGACCCTGAGACTTTTTCATGCATCCTGACATGTATACTCAATTATGGAGGACAAAAACTGCCAAAATTAAAAAAAAATTAACAAAAAGTGAAAATAAAAATGGATATAAAAATAGAATTCAAAAATGAAATCCCCAAAAAGTCCAGCAATAGACGACTATCTGGTCAACTGTCACCTCAACTTGTTGTCGAGCAACTCAAGTCGCAAGTTGTGGGGACAGTGGACAAGATAGTCGTCCATTGCTGGAGTTCTACAATGCAAGGCGGCGTGACTTCCTTGTTCGCCGAGCTGCTCACTCGACCATTGAAAGGCAGTTTCCAACGGCGGAGTCCAACCCAAGACACGCTTAGGACCGCCCCCTCATTTGAATAACATTTCATCCTGGCAGTATGGCCCAAAACTGCCTGAATTAACATATCAATGACTAAATCAATCAATAAATAAATAAATGACTAAAAGTGAAAATAAAAATATAATTCAAAAATTAAATACAAATGTATATATATATAAATATAAAATACATTTTTTAATATCAGTTTTTATTTTCACTTTTAGTCATTTGTTTATTTATTTTGAATTTGGGCAGTTTTGGTCCGCCATACTCAATTTCTTATCAATCAGTAAGACTTGTGTCGGACCTAATATTCCCCGAATTGATTAATGAATGAGTTTTGAGGGATTCCAAGGACCTCAAAATGTGACTAACCTCAGACACAATGGTGGAGGTGTAGATGCTGCGGTCGTACTCCCACCCGTCCAGGCAGCCCTCTCGGGGCACGGCGGTCAGGTTGACCTCGGAGGGCAGCAAGCCCGCCTCTGAGTAAGCCCGCAGAGTGTCCAAACGGTACCGGGAGCACTCTGCGGGCCGCCCGTCCTCCTCGAGTGGGATGCTGGCGTTGCGCCACTCTTCTGTCAGGTTTAGCCCATGCGCGGGTACCAGGCAGTGGTGGGCCGGTGTGTCGGCCACAAAGACCACCACCAGACTGCCGTAACCGTTGGGGATCATGGTGATGCAGAGCAGCAGGGAGAGGCGACGTTGGAAGGGCCCCCAGTCCCCCAAGAACTCCGTGTCGGCCTCGTAGTCATTCACGCTGTCCATGCTGTACGCTGGCGGCTGATTCTGGAGTGGAGTTTTCTTTTTTTGTTAGGACTGGTCCACTCAAGTGAAACCATCCCACCACCCTCACACATACTCTCCTGCGCACACGCACACAAAAGCACAACATTAACTCAAGTCCACCTTTAACTAGTAGATGTTTCATGTCGGTACTGAAATGCAACATGAGGAAAAGACTTAAGAAAACGTTGCAACCAAACCCAGTTTATTTTGGCAACATAATATTTGGCATACCACGTCAGTCAAGAGTAGACCCATATACTGATTTTGTTGAGATCTATGCAAGAAATATCAGCCCCAAGCCAGATTCTCTCTGGAACATTACATTTGGCAGACAAGCTATCTATCATGATTTGACCTACAAAAAAAATCTCATTTTTTTTTCTTTCATTTAAATAATTTTCAGGGCTATTTGGGCCATTCCAGGTGGTTCTTTAGAGACAAACCATCCAAAAGATTTTGCCATAATGCTCTCAAATTTCCACCACATATACGAGACATATGCTTGGTGCTGAGTTTTCGTCAATGCATGAGTATATTGGTAAAGTTGGATAACTTGCCGTCAAACAGGGAACTCTTAATAACTCATTGTCAATGTCAGAAACAGTTTTACTGAGCAACTTGAAATTTGGTAGACATTTATCATTTCAAGGCATAACATAAAGAGATTGAAGTAGACTCTTCATTTGACCAATAGTTGGCTTATAATTGTATATCGTCGCTGCTATGTGAAAAACACTTGTGTCCATTTTCTTTCTTCCTTTTTTAAATTTTTTAAGTTTTTAGGATGTCTGCATTCAGTTTTACCCCAAAAACCTAAAAAAAAATATGGACCTAAGTGTTTTTCACATAGCAGTGACGATATATTTATTTGCTATACCATGGGATCATCTATGTTTGAAAACAGTCGTTTGTGACCTGGGTCAAGTGCGGCTTAATAAGTAAATCTCTTCATTGCCAATTTGCCACTTCCTGTGCCAAAACTGAGTGTCTTTTGATGACGCAAAGTCATTTCTGCCGAAGGTGTTTATTATATGAGCATATGCAAGCGCAATGTCACTCGGTACAGCGCAGATTTCCGCCCTGGTGAAATTGTTAACCAAAGTGTTGTTAGCTCGCTGGCTTCTTCCTTGTTCATGAGGATGATGAACAGGTTTGAGGAAATGATTGTGTGTTTTTATTTTAAATGTGACCTACGTTTTACATTAGCACTGCTCCATGTTAACAATTAAGCATAAACTCTCCTGAACTTTGAAATGGCGTTTTTCCGCTGAGCGTAGCCTTACAACAGTTCTTTTGGGTGCTTGAAAGCTACTTAGCACCATTCAGAGTACAAGCACGTGCACGTCTAAAGAGTATTTAAAAGTGTGGAATGTTGTTTGGAGCAAACATTCACACTCTGCTGTGCAAGTGGCCGCGGTGGTGGGACGGGGTTAACGTAGATGGACTGGGTCATTTTTTTAAAAAGCGTTTGATCATATCCGAGTACATCAAATCAGCCGGTCGAGGGGATGTGTCTGGATAAATCATTTACTCTTCTCTTCCTATGAGTCCTGATTGTTTTCCCCAGACGAGAGCGGGTTCGTCTTGAAAGGGGGGTTTTAATGCTCTGCTGGGGCTGAGAGGATTCACTGGCCCACTCAGGGTCCTGCTCAGTGATTGAGAGTCACCACAGCACACGCACCATCCAACATGGGCGACTATAACGAAGACACAGCCTTCCTGGGCCAGACCGGACCTTACTTTTGGATTACTTTCATGCTTCTCAACACCATGTTCATCTCGACCGGATTCAACGGGCTTTACATCGTCTTCGTTGGGGCGGCCCCCGAGCACCGCTGCCTCGTGCCAGAGGTCAATCTCACGGCAGCGTGGCAGGACGCCATCATTCCCATCACTGAGACAGACGGTCGTGAGGTACGCAGCCAGTGTCGGCGCTACAAGCTGGACGTGGTCCGGAACCTCTCAGCAGAGGGATATGCTCCGGGGACGGACGTAAACCTCACGGGCCTGGAGCAGGAGAACTGCTTGGACGGCTGGAGTTACAGCAAAGACATATACCAGGCTAACATTGTCACTGAGGTCAGAATGCCTATCACATGACAACAATGTAAAATGTTCGTTTAGAATTTATTGCACGTGTCTTTGCAGTGGGACTTGGTCTGTGACAACCAGTGGAAAGTTCCTTTTGCTTCCTCTACTCTGTTTGTCGGATATCTCCTGGGATCGCTGATCTCAGGCCAGCTTTCTGACAGGTACTTCATCCCCAATGATCAGCTCAGCTTCTTTCTCTCTTTTTTTTTTTTTTTAATAATGCAGGGATAGGAATGCAGATATTGTGAGCATTGTGCATGTGGTGGCCCGGGCCTGTTGCATTCATTCAACAAGACAGCGCCATCTGCTGTTGGTGTACACTATCGATAACATTTGTCTTGCAATGTTTCAATTACATCGACTGAGGATGAGCTAACAGTGACTAAGTACTTTATCTTGGAGATTGCTGGAGGCGTCCCTTTTCATTCTCAATGCTATTCTTTGACAGCTGTAAAACCCCCTATAGTGTAACCTTAACCCCCCCCAGCTGCCCTTTTCCCCACCATGTGAGGCAAAGGCAACACGCCGGAGTTGTGGCCAGCTGCAGGGTCAGAGAGTGTGACATAAGGGTGCAAACAGCAGGCAGCCTGAGTTTTAGAACTTTTGCGAATTTAAGTAACAAGAAAGAAGCACACTTGGCAAATATTCTTCCAAACCATCGTTCATTTGATCCCCAACACTCAACACTCCCAACTATTAGTAGTTAGAGTCTAGCAAAAAATATCTGGCGAAGACAAAGCTTTAAAGTGAAACCGGAAATATGAGCAGTAGTAGCTTCATCTGTAAATAACTTGTCTGTATGTAAAAAGCTATAAGAACTTGGATCAAAGGATTTGACTTGTATCATGGCAAGTGGTTTAATATTCACATTATATGAGAAATCTGTAGTTGTCGTACATTTTTGGTAAGCCTTGACATCAAGGGACAAAACCCCAAGTTTCCATCATTATTCTCTCTTTAGGTTTGGAAGAAAGAAGATCGTTTTCATCTCTCTAGGAGCTCAGTGCATCTCGGTCCTGTTGCAGTCCTTTTCCCTGTCGTGGAGGATGTTCTGCATCATGTACGTGTTTGTCGGAGCCTCGCAGGTTTCCCTCTACATCTCTGCCTTCGTGCTAGGTACGGTCTCGTTTATCCCGCCTCGTGTCTGTCCTGAGTCGGCGTCTCTTCTTATTCATCCTGGACAGGAACAGAGGTGTTGAGCAAGACACTTCGTGTGATCTTCACAACACTCGGGGCGTTCCTCTTCTACGGCATCGGCTACATGATTCTTCCATGGATTGCATACAGCATCAGGGAGTGGAGAACCCTCCTTGCCGTTCTATCAACTACCTCTGTGGTCTACATCCCTCTGTGGTGGTACGCTAGCCAAGTTCCCCAAGAAGCTACCGGGATTTAAAGTCATAACTCTTAATTGTGTGCATGCAGGTTCATCCCAGAGTCTCCCCGGTGGCTTATCACTCAGGGTAGAGTGGCGGAAGCCGAAACCATTGTAAGAGAAGCCGCCCGGAAGAACAAAGTCGAGGCACCGCTCGTTATCTTCAGAGGATATGAGGTGAAGTATCCGTGTGGCACTTTACAAGTAGCTTTCATACTAACTTTCCGCAGAGACGTAACAGCATAGCAAAGATGGCGACAAATACAGTTTACACAAAAGACAGAGTAGGAAGGGTCAAACTGGGTCATGGCTTTTCCATGGTTCCTTTTTCTCACAGCTGATGCCCCGCCTCTGAAAAGACAGGAAATTCACAGGTCCATTTCAATAACCAATGTTGGTAACGTTCAGAACGTTGGCTTTGAAAAGAAGCGTTGACAATGTATTTTGGTCCTCATTGCATTTTCAGTCGCTGCCTCCGAGCAAGACGTACACCATGCTTGACGTCCTGAGATCCAAGAACGTAAGATGCATCACAATGATGTGTCTCGTTCTGTGGTGAGCACGATCAACAATGGACTGAGAACTTCAACAGCTTAATGCTTGCTGCTGAATTTTCCGTCTTATCCCAACCAGGATGGCCATCAATGTGGGCTATTTTGGTTTATCCCTGAACACATCCAACCTCAGTGGAAACCCCTTCATGAACTGCTTCCTGTCGGCGACTATTGAGGTACCCGCCTACGTTGTGTCCACGTGGCTCCTGAAGAGATGTCCCAGAAGGGCTTTACTGTCCACCTTTCTGGTCATCGGTGGAGGAGTCCTGCTGCTCATCCAGTTCATTCCGGCAAGTAAGTCTTGGGCGTAGTGCACACAAGCACTATGCCAAAATCTTTCAAGTCTGTGTGAAGCGAATACACAGATTTGGTTCTAAATGTATGACACGGCAGGAAGCATGTGCTCAAATGTCTCATGAAGTGTGAGCCGCAGGCTGACTAGCATGTGTTGCTGGGTTTAGCTGAGCTCTAGTTAGCTCGAGAGTTAGCTAGTGGATAACATGAGGATCCGGTGGGATATATTCTAGCCACCAAAGGCTTTAATCGCATATATTTTCACGCCTCAGACATATCGGGATGTTTACATGTAAGAAAGATGTTTGGCATTCAACAGTTACCAGTGGGTTCAGCAAACAACAGCGATATTTTCTTCAAATTTGACAGGGTTGGTAAGTGTGCTAAAAACACTCTTCTCTAGGGTCTGTCAAACTTATAAGACATTCATTTTCAATTTACAGGGACTTTAAGAGGTGTGTTCCATTTATTAATAAGACGTTTTGAATTATTGTGTTTCCAACTTAATGGTAAAAGTTTGGGGGATTTTGGGTCGCTCTCTCTCCCAGGTCTTCAGTATGTGGCCTTAGCTCTGGAAATGACCGGAAAGTTTGGCTTCACCATGGCCTTTGGTATAGTCTACATCTACACAGCGGAGATATACCCCACCGTGCTCAGGAACCTTGGCATGGGAATATGCTCGTCGGCCGCTCGCATCGGAAGCATCACAGCTCCCTATGTCATCTATTTAGGCTTGTCACATTATCATGCTCCCGTATTTTATCGCACTTGTCGTGTTTTTTTTTTTTAAAACACATTTTGCATTTTCCATTTGCAGGCACTTACAACAAGGCTCTGCCATACATTCTCATGGGAAGTCTCACCATAGGCTCCTGTGTGGTCAACATCTTCCTTCCAGAGACCTTGAACAGAGACCTTCCGGAAACTCTGGAACAGATGCAGAAATGGCAAGGGTATGGCTAATTTGCTCTAAAGATTTACAACATAATATAAGAAACAAACAGACAGAGAGTATGCAGTGCATCTGTTCTGTGTTGTGACCACCCTAACAGTGTTGTCTCTCTAGGTTTTGCTGTGGAACAAAAAAAAAGAACTGCCGGTATGCGGAAAACGGAGGAAGCGGAAACCTGCACAAACAAAATGAAGCCAAAAGTGACCTGCAAAGTCTTACTCTGTAGCTTCCCACATAGCACTGATTAAATTTTGTGTGTCAAAGATCTGAGTTTTCCTTTTCTTTTTTTCTTTTTTTACTTGAAATCTTAGAATTTTTGAATTGGTTGATGGCTGCTGATTTGCATTTTGATAATTACTTTGTAGAACTTTCCATTTGTGTTTGACATGAAAACCCATGGATACCTCACTTGTCTTTAATTACTTTACATGTAAATAAAACCAAATCTCAACAATCTCAACTGTTTTGTACAGTAACAAGGTCTCAGACAATTTCTGGCTACAACGTGAGTTTACCATCAATATTCTAGACGGTGGTGGTTGTAGTTTGTAGTTGTGTAGTGCAATGCATCCTAATCTGTCATAAATGTATGGAGGCTTTCCTAAAAACGTCAAATGAAAGACACCGTTGCTAAGGCCAGTGCAGACATGACATTGCATGCCTAATCAGCAACACTGAGCTGATCATCAAAGCAGATTGCAGGTTCATCTGTTCGCTATTCAAAATGAAAACCAAGAGCCAAATCAAACCGTACGACTGAACTGCAAGTGATTTGCAATTTGGTGTGCAATCTTGTCAAGGTTTGGTTTAAATTCTAGATCTTTGTTTGACTTCCAAACCATCATTTTAGGTTGGATTTGGAGTTGTTCACCCAGAGAACCGTCAACTTTAACTACCTGTGGAACATAATTGTACTCTGGTACTGTTACTGTATCTCTGACAGTGCAAAGCTGACGCATAAGACCATGTTATCTAAGCATTAAAAAGCGCACCATGAGACATACAGAAACAATAAACCGTGATGTACCTGGAGAACTCCAATGCGGCACCTAATCACAATTAGCTTGTTTTGAAGAGAGAAAAAAATCTAATTCGTCAAGAGTGAGTAAGCATTATATGACAGTTGTACAGCGACTTGTTGATGATTAACACATTTTCCAAGACATCGTCCAAGGCCAATTCCCTCAAGACAGGGGCATTCTCTATCACTCTAAGTAATAAGTGCAGACTCGACAGTTGCTGGTTAACTACCCCTGACAGATGAGGACATCTTAGTTGTTTTTTTTCTCTCTCTCAGATGCCTGTCGTCTGATCATTTGCTTAGTGGCAAGTTTAACGATGGGCGACTTGAAACTCAGGGACTACGATAGCATCACGTCCTTTCTGGGACCGTGGGGAGCTTTTCAGCGGAGGATTTTCTTCGCTTTGGCAATCAGCATCTACCCCAATGGCTTCATTGGCATTTACATTGTATTCGTCGCAGACACGCCTTCTCACCAGTGCCACATCCCGGAGAACTCCAATATCAGTCAGGCATGGAGGAACGTGACAATCCCCATGGAGATGGTGGATGGCGTCGCGAGGCCCAGGTCTTGCACCAGGCTCAACCTGGAGATGGTCAAGAACTACTCTCAGAACCACGTGGTCCCGAATGTTGGGGTTGATGTGGCCGACATTCCTTTAGAAGCCTGCCGAGATGGGTGGACGTACAGCAAAGACATCTACCAGTCAACCATTGTCACCGAGGTGAGCTTAAAGTCTTCACTTAGCCTATTTTTTGTAAGCATTGGGGCCATGTGGGTCAGGAACCTAGCAGATTCAGCAAATGGATCAGTGTGTGGCAGTTCCACTTTGTAATGTGCATGACTCCCAGCTGAAGGACTGAGTGGAAAACCTTTCAGCATTGGCAAAGTTCAATTTCTTTGTTTTTACTTCTTGGTAACAAACAGTTGACATGCGCACTTTTTTCAGTGGGATCTAGTTTGTGAGGACGCACACAAAATCCCATTATCCTCCTCCATCCACTACCTGGGCGTGCTGGTGGGGGCATTTATCTCGGGCCAGGTGTCGGACAGGTGGGCAAAACTGCCATGTATGCTGTTAAAGATGCATTCAAGCATTGATTCAAAAACAAGGAATTTTCTGTGTTTGGCATACACAGATATGGAAGGAAGCCAGCGCTGTTCATCATGATGGCCCTCCAGACAGTGGCCATAACGGCGCAGTTATTCTCAAACAGTTGGGAGATCTTCACGTTCACCTTTTTCCTGGCGGGTGCTGGCGGTTTCTCCAATTACATCATCGCCTTTGTGCTGGGTATATGTTTTAAAGGCTGCTTTATGATTTAAAAGAAGACATATGCATTTTTGTCTCAATTCAAAACAGTTTCTTAGTGTTTTTTCTTGATATTCGTCTTTCGGTTTGGGATGGTGGAGGAGGTTTGCTCTGGCTCATGGATGTGCAGAGTCCAGCTTGAGTTGCCATAACAACCGAGCTAAGGCACCTAGCGGATCTAGACCTCCACTATTTTCTTTTAAATCAACTACAAACAAATCTATATTAGAGGTGTCATTTTAAACTTGTAAAGACTGAGGCTCTTTCCAAAACAGAGATTGTTATATTGTTGGCAGTGAATTAAGCCGCCAAATTATATTTTGTCAAAAAGTGGACTCCGGACTCCGGACTCCGGACTCCGGACTCCAGCAGTCACTTGAAAGTGGTTCTGGATCTTGGGCCGGTTTGGCTGGCAAGTCCTGGGTGGTGAAACTAGATGTGGGGGCGGCATCATGTAAATGAGTCAAACTGTTACATCGCAGTGAAGAGGAAATTCATAACATCTCACAATGCATTTTTGGCAGTTGGACGTCTTGATGGGTCGACTGGCATTTACCAGTTTTCGGAGTCTTTCTATTTTTGCTATGCTTATACTCGCCATTTCTATTGTTTTACGGGGAGTTTTTGCATGTTTTGTACTTAGGAACAGAAATTTTGAGCCCCAAAGCCCGCGTGGCCTTCTGCTCCCTGGGGGTTTTCATGAGCTCAGCCATAGGGTACATGCTCATGTCACCCGTGGCCTACTTCCTGCGCTCCTGGCGGCTGCTTCTGATCCCTATGGCCGCCAGCGGACTGATTTACATACCCCTATGGTGGTAAGGGCATGTAAAGGTGACATAGTAATGTACCCTTCCCTTGCGAGGTGCCAGACTTTTACCAATTTCGACCGTTTGCACAAGGTTCATACCCGAGTCGCCACGCTGGCTTCTCTCCCAGGGCAGAGTGGAGGAAGCTGAGACCATCCTGAAGGATGCTGCCAGGATGAATAAGGTTGCCATGCCGCAGGCCATTTTCACAGAGGCAGAGGTAAGAGTCTAATTGTCTATTGCAACACTTTCACACTGAGTGCAGTGTGAAAAGAGTTTAGGAGTTTCAGAGAAGCATAAAAGTGGATGTCCTTGATGGAAAACAATCCTTAAGTTTTCCGCGTGTTCGTGAAATCAGACTGGAGATCGGTGAACAGTTCCTTCGAAGGATTTATTTTACAGAAATTTCTGGACATCACACATTTTATGACCAAATGCCATGGATTCCCCGTGTGTTTGTATTTTCTCTCTCAACAGCAATCACTATTATAATTCCAGCATCCCAAAAAGCCCCTTCCCTTGCTCTGCCCTTAAACCCCCTCCCTCTCGCATTGGCGCCTCTGAGTCTCAAGACAGTAACAGATGGTCGATTGATATGTAAAGACGAATAAGTGCAGAAACATTGAACAGTTGGACGTGTGCATAGTAAAGTTTAAAGAAGGTCAAATTGAGTTCACTTGGAAAGGTTATACACGAGTGTGCTTTAGGTTCATAATAAAATTTCACCTTAAAGACGCATATTCCGATTTGCTGTACTTTCATTGGAAAAACAATTTGCAAGTGTGGAGCTTTGGAGTTTTTCAAATCGCATATTTTGTTTCAGATTGAAGATGCAACGCTGAAGAAAGACATAAAATACAACATTGGCTCCATCCTGCGCAGCTGTAACATATTCACCATCACCCTGTTGTGTTCAATTCTGTGGTATGTCCTTCTTTTGTGAGTTCTTACCGGGCAACTCCTCATCAAAGTCGGGCTAAGTTCAATAATAGAAACCTCATTTATAGTACCTGCGAGTTTTCGACAGGCGCAATTGTTCAACTTCGGGCTACTTTGACAAAAAAGACAGGCTAACAACCTTGCGGTGGTAGGAATGGATGAACTAACAGGCTTTGATATAAATCTTTAGTATCAATTGTACTGTGGCCCCTCGTCGATTTATGAATCCCTATTCACAAACGTCGACTTAAAAGTTTTTTATAGAACATAATTGTAGCGTGTAATTTATGTCTAAATAGATTGATTGTAAAATCACTGCATCTAATCATCATTCCATCCGAAATTCCAATACCTCCAACTTTAGTAGCAGTATATAATGCTACATGATAGCAAATGCATTGATCGGCATCCTTATCGGGCCCCACAGGTTTGTCATCACCATCAGCTACTACGCCCTGATCCTCAACACGTCCAACCTTCACGGCGACCCATACCTCAACTGCTTTCTGTCAGCGGTAACGGAGGTTCCGGCGTACCTGATCGCCCTGCTGCTGCTACACTTTTGCTACCGCCGCCTGTGTCAGTCGTCCACGCTGCTGATGGGCGGAGTCATGATCCTGTGCGTCCACCTCATTCCCATAGGTAGCCGTGACACAATACTTTGACGTGCGCCTATTTGCAATGCGTTATTATTCACAGATTCACCGTTTTAATCTGCTTCTTTAGCCAGAAAACTCATCAAGACTGAACTTTATCAAGACAAATGCTAGCTCAACAAAATTTCTCACAATCAACACATTTCTAAACCACAAACAAATTGACTCATCAGTGTTACGCTTATTCCTAATGTCACACAGCTTATTCACAGGTAAATATTTGGCAAATTCTCCAGCTCGCGGGTGCAGAAATCAAACTGATGGGTCACTGCAATGCAAATGCAAAATCTACAATACCAACCTGTTGTGTTGTCATGTGATCAGATCTCGAGTGGGTGGCCGTGCTGCTGGAGATGCTGGGCAAATTCGGCGTGACGTCAGCCTTCTGCATTGTGTACACCGTCACGTCCGAGCTCTTCCCCACCGTCATCAGGAACACGGCCATGGGCTGCTGCTCAATGGCGGCTCGTGTCGGGACCATCATCTCGCCCTTCATCATCTACCTCGGTGCGTACAGTGTCCCCCCCCCCCCCCCCCGCCACCAGATTTCCACGGTAGAAAATGAACTAAACTGAATGAAAATGTGGATTTCTCTACAATAGGACAATCTTACAAGGCCCTGCCATACATTTTGATGGGAGCTTTAGCCATTTCTGGATCCTTCCTCTGTCTGCTGCTGCCAGAGTCATTTGGGAAGCCTTTGCCGGAGACCCTATCTCAAATGCAGACCGTATGCAGGTAAGTCTTGAGTATTGATCCCATGCAAGATCTGGAAATCTAACCAAAAACATGGTCTTTTCACGGTTTCCACAGGCGAAAAGCTCAAGACAAAAAGGAAGTGGGCGACAAAGCTGTGCAAGATTGTCAGAGTAAAGAATCCAAGTTGTAGTAAATCAATGCTGGACTCTGGATTTGTCACCTGTGTTTTTGTATAATACACTATGACCTCCCCTAAGGACAAAGCTTAAAAAATTTTTTTTTCTTTTTTACACAAGTACCTGCAGTCCTAATTAAGTACAAAGTGTGAGAACTTTTGCCAACTCTTCATTTCATAAACGTTTTACTACTGACTGGAAATGATTAACAGAACTAATTCGGTAATATTTTATCAAGCCTCAACGCTAGCTTTACACGTGCGCCATTTGGAACATAATTGTTGCCATTAATATGCATTTCAGTGACACTGTCAGATGTGATGTTTATTATTGGGATGTATTTTGCAGCGATGTTTAAAAAAAAAAAGAGCCTTTTCTTGGATGTTGGGTCTCTTTCAACATTGAATGTACATACATGTACATTTCTGGTGTACCCGTGTGTTTTGCCCCATGCAGTCCCTCTTTCTCCCACACAAAATATTAGTCATTTTGCTAATAGGAAAAGCACACACACAAAAATCTATCACCAAAAATGTATAATCACAGTAACAGTGCTATGTCCACACAAGAAACATTAGAAACATGTATAGTGTTGCTCCGGTGCTCATCTGTCAGATGTAAACATTAATATTACGAATAAAAGTTACATATGTTGTTGTTTTTGTGGCTACCTGTTTCCAAAATATACCAGGGTACTAAATTTGTTTCATGTAAACTCACCTTTTCCCCCAAAAACCATGATGATGAGTAACTTGACTTCTTAACAGGTTTAACTGAAAACATGAGAAGATTTAAAATGGCCGCCAAAAGTATCCCCATGCTATAATGTGTTCAGGACAAAATAAGTAGCTTGCTAGACTCGCCGGCTTGTTTTGGACAAAATTGACTTCCAGTGCATATTTGGGCAAAAATACATTGTTATTATCTCATTGTTTTTTTAAGTTAGTTGAATTGAAATATAAGACAAAGCTAATTGAAATATAGGAACACATTTTTAAGCGTTGTTTCTTCCGTCGGAAACATCTGTGATGCAACTACTCATCTGTCAATCCTTCGCTTTGATTGGCTACGGCGAAAACAATGTTTTGTTTTTGTTCTCGCCCAAGTTGTGAAATCTCCAAATTTCGGCAATAGATCAAATTTACAATACGTAAAAGTCGACCTGGATGTGTTTTAGTTTTTTTTGTCTGTCCATTGTTGTATGGGTATGGGTGTGTGTTTTTAAACTGTTAAAGTTAGACTGTAAGTAACTTGTTGTAAGTTGCTATGCTGCGTGCAGAAAGAAAGGGGAAAGTAAGCTTTTGCTGTGTCTGTCGGAAGCGTTTGTTTTCTTAGCTAGTATATTTATTAAAAATTTTCCTACCTACAATTGGAATACTTGGCCAGATTCGAGGTAAGTTGTTTTGTTTTACCCATAATTTCAACATTAATGTGGACAATTGAGCGGGGGAAATTAGCTGTCCAAAGTGTGTTTGTTTGTTTTTTTGTCCACTTTTCACACTGTGCTGATATGTTAAGAACATGATTTTAATTTACTGTACAGTTCTAGTATTTTTTTTAAATATATTTTTTTTAATTAATGCTTGCCTTCTCACTATTAGCCGCTAGTTGTCGCCAAATACAAGTCCATGGACGATGTCTGTCCACTACGGTGGCCGAGAAAGTAAAAGTGAAATTATATTAAAAGAAGAATCATAATTGTTATAGCTAGCTAGTCAGCTACCTAGATATTTGTCCATCTAATATCTATCGTTGCCTTCTGGAACAGTCTGATACAATAGCTGCCCTTACAGACTGCACGATGCCCAAACTATCTAAAGTTGGGTGCTCCATTCAGGTTCTGCGCAAAATCATAATTTTCCTCACACAGTTGATTTGCAGTACTCTATCTGTCCTTTACAGTTGTTTACTGCTATGGCAGGTACAGTTTGACATCATATCTTTCCTCACACAACTCATCTACCGACTAAACATCAACCGGTATTTATCATTTATACTGTTGTATACAGGTGTTTACTTCAGGGTACAGGCTGAAATCCCAGCTTCATGGTCACGTGTAAAATGCTGTGACAGGAATAACCCCCTAGATGGTGCCAGAGTACGAAGAAAAGACATCCATCCAATGTCCTACTTAATCCAAAAGGAATGTGGATAAAGGAAGTGTTTCTGACGACCTCCCGTGATGATTCAACAAACTCAAAGTCGCCTATTTATGTGCTTTGAATCTTCTTTCCCACCTATCTTATGCACGCTTAGGATTTAGCTGTGTGCTCATGTAGTTTGCTACAAGATTACTGACAAACTCTTAAAATAAACCCAGGCTGCCAAAACTGTGCACAACATAAAAATATGGCGGCCTCACAAATGCTTCTTTTTTTTGTCTTTTATATTTTTAGGTCAACTTTGGCATGCAAACATTCCCAGATACTGTTTAGGCGTGAAGGCTGCTGCAAAGTGTGGCCCGTATGCGTGTCACAATCCCGCCATGCAAATATTTGCGCCTGCCTACCATACAGTCATTTTTGTTGGAATGGAATTAAAAGGCCTGGTAGGTGTGTTCTGATTTGTTTGTGTGTACAAACCACGAGATGGCAGATGTGAGCCACTCACCCAGAGTCATATTTCCCAGCACGAGGGAGCATTT
Source organism: Leptonotus elevatus (assembly GCF_054856555.1). NCBI lineage: Eukaryota > Metazoa > Chordata > Actinopteri > Syngnathiformes > Syngnathidae > Leptonotus > Leptonotus elevatus. The sequence goes on from NC_141254.1 coordinate 11,050,220, forward strand.
CTTTGGAAATGCTTTCGGCACGCCTGCTGTCAAGCGCCTCCTGCCGGACAATGCAATTGCTGTAAGTCATGTGACTTCCCCTAAATCAGACTGCAGTCACTCTGAACCTGATGTCATAAAATGGCTCCTAAACTTACAGACTCCTGCTGGGGGTTAGAGGGGGGTGGGGGGGGGGGTAAATTATTATTATAGTTGGTGCATATGAACTGGTTCTACAGGTTGCCGTTTGTCTTCTTTATGTTAAAAAAAAAAGTTTTTGTTATTGGCTGTTACCAGTGTGTCCGCTGGTTTGATTGCCCAGAAAGACAAGGCAGAAAAACATTCCATTTGGTATCCTATTTGTTCTACAACCTGGTTTAGATAGTGCCTTTTTTTTAAACAATCATGGGCTGTGTTCAGAAACTCTCTGTATGCATTCTCTAATTCCCTATATATTAAATTAGCCATTTAGTTGTGCTGTTTGAATGTATAGTGACTAGTGAGTATACGCTAGTCCCTTTCTTGTGCCCACAGTTAAAAAGTAGTGAAGTATATCCCATCATGCATTGCACCGATAATAGAAACGTGATTTAAATACATTCTTCATGAGACAAATTCATGTAAGAATGGTTTGATTTGAGCTTTTATTTTAGAACAATTTCAATAGAGCAATATTTAATGTTTAGGTGCTTTGCATTTTACCTGAGTTATATAAGTTAAAAATATATATATTTTCATACACACTTTTTACAAACACTACTATGCCGTAGTATTTTAATGTTAGCCCTCACGGCTGATACTTGGAAAGTTTCATATTTTTTTGAGGTAGTACTGTCTTAGGGTGTTTTTGAGTACAAAAACTGCACGTGGAGTTTTCAGTGAACTCTGGGGTTCGGTTCTGCAGGAAAAACAAAACAAAAATGGTAAATTTGTGAAAAGTGAAGCAGGGGGAACAACTCTTCACAGGCACGAGGCTTCAAGATGTTTGTGGCCGCTCCCAGTTGAAGTTTACGATAAAACTAAACCTAAAACAAACAGAATTACACATAGTGTATTCAACCAAACCCCCTGTCTTCCAAAAGTCTGCTAGCTTAATGCTAGTACACGTTGCAAAACGCTGTAGATGACATAACAATATAGCTGTGTGTATGTTGTTGTTTTTTTAATTGCAGTACTGTTCTTAAATCGATCTTTCAGGCCACAGTTGAACAGCAATGACCTCAAATTTGTGTCTATAGGCCTATCCATTACATAATCACTTTTATTATCCTTACAACACAACCTGACCTATTTTGCGGAAGTGTATCTACGACAGATTTGGGGGCGGAAGTCCACTCTCTACATGAGTGCCGTTCGACTCGTAAATATTGTTGTGTGGAAGTGTGTGTGTGTGTGTGGCATGCTGTCAGCTGTGTGAACAATTTACTTCCTGCGCTAACCGCAGTGTGACCCCCCACTGAAGATCGTTCAGATTCCAGCAATACAAAAGCAGCCGTTAATTTTCTCAAACTGGACGGATCATTCATGCATGGCGGCGTAGGAATCCCTTGATACTGGAGCGTTCCGCAAGCTAGCTAGCCATAAGCCGCTAGGACTTTCTCTTCACATTTGTAAGCGATGATGACACACCAAGTCATTTTGAGAGACACCCCCTCCTCCTCGCCCAGGAAGGAAGCAAATAACAGACAAAGTCATACATTGCATATCTTAGGTTTACAATCAACTCTCACTGTTGGAGAGAGTTTGGGATCAAGAATATATATATATATATATATATATATATATATATATATATATATATATATATATATATATATATATATATATATATATATATATATATATAGGCTCCAGCGCCCCCCCCCCCCCCCCCCCCCGTGACCCTTGTGAGGACAAGCGGTTAAGAAAATGGATAGATGGATATATATATCATGTGGTTGCACAATTGTGCACACCCTCTTATAACTTGGGGCGTTCAAATTCATGTTAAGTTGCTGATGTTTGAAATGCATATTATTTTTCATGTGTGCAATTTGTTTTTTGTGTTTCCCCTGGCGATAAACAGGGGTTCACTGTTTCACTTTTTTTTGTATGTCGTATCTTTTATTTCATTTACACTTAAAGTGTTAACGACCCGCTGTGCGAATATTTTTTTTCCTGAGAGAGCTCAGTATTGTTCATTCGGTAATTTTACCGATTCGACATGTCATCATCATTGCTCTCTCTTTTTTTTCTTTTCTTTTTTTTTCCTGAGAGAGCTCAGTATTGTTCATTCGGTAATTTTACCGATTCGACATGTCATCATCATTGCTCTCTATTTTTTTATTTTTTTTATTTTACTGAGAGAGCTCAGTATTGTTCATTCGGTAATTTTACCGATTTGACATGTCATAATCATTGCTCTCTCTCTTTTTTTCTTTTTTTGGGGGGGAATGTGGGTGAGTATGTGCATGTGTGTGTGCGTGTGAGTGTGTACTCATTAATTCACCTAAAACCTATTAAAAATCCCATACCGTTCACCTAAACCGAACACTTCAGAATCCAGCTAGAGTCGTGAGGTTGTCAGGAGACCCGAGGAAGGATCAAAGAAAAGAAAGGAAAGTGAAATCCAGCACCGAACAGACATCACCTACTACCCACCGAGTTACCAACCAGAGTCTTTCACCAACCCCGGGAGCATCTAAATTCCAACAAATTAGGGAGACCTCGTTGTGTGAAGATGATGCAACATTACACAAAGCTGGAAGCTCTCTTTATCCAACTGAGTGGTGGACTGCCTGGTGTTGTCCCTCCCCTCGCCCTCCCTCACCTCCTTCCCCCCAAAATACTCCAGGCATCTTGCCATCCCGCCAGAAAGCACCGCTCCCTCCCTCATCTTTGTGTGTGTGTTCATTCCAGCGTGGTTGTCTTGATAAGAGCAAAAAAACTGGTGGGGTGGGGGTGAATTGCATCCGTGTGCGTCCTCCCATCTTTCTTGGCACATGCAGTCGGCTGCTTGGGCCGTTCTTCTAAATCACCTGACTTTCTGTCACTCCTCCTCCCCTTGGCTTCCTCTCTCTCACGCAGAAACATACATATACTGTCTGTCACATACACCCACACGCACGTAGCATGCTCGGCATGCCGGCAACCGAGCAGGCATATAACATCAGACGTTGAGAATGACGTACGCCGGTTGTCTTGGCCAGACCAGACCAATATGAATTTGTACAAAGTAAATGCAATTAGTACAGTTATTTTGTTGTAAAACTTTTTTTTTTTAATCCAAGAAATGTATGGATTAGTAAAAAAAAGTAATGCAATTAGCATAATTATTTTTTGGGGGGTAAAATTTAACCTACATTTATAAATTTTGTAAAAATTCCTACAAGAATTTAGTCTGAATTTGTACAAAATTAATATGATTAGTACAGTTGTTTTTTTCATTTTTTTTTCCTTTTTACATTTAAACAGAAATTCCCAAAAATCCTACAAGAATTTAGTTTTCATTTGTACATAATTAATGCTATTAATTTAACAAAATACTTTTTTTACTCAGATGAGTTCTTTTTTCAAACAATGTTTAAAAAAAAATCTAAATTCAGGAAAAAATCCTACAAAAAAGTAAAGCAATGTAATTAGCTGTCTTTAAAAAATTTTTATATAATGTAATAGAAATTAACAAAACAACAAACAAAATAAGACTTCGCTTTTTGCTCCGTAGAATTTAGTAAGAACTTGTACAAAAATTCTCATGAAAATTTAGTAACAATTCCTACAAAAACGAAAGTAAAGCAGTGTGATTAACTTAAATAATCAATTAATCTGTCGATTATTTAGTTGATTATTCGATGAAGTGGATTTTTAAAAAGCACTAAAACCCCTAACCCTTAATTTCCATTCCTTTACTGAAAAACAGGACATTATATCAAATTAACAGTGCAGAAAATATGAATTAATCAGGATAAATTACAGTTTTTTTGGCAAAAATTGGCAAAAATCATGATCATTGTTTTCCTAAGTAAAAGCAAAAGTTATATTTTGCTTCAACACAAAGATAATCAGTCTGCTGTCATGGAGGACAACAGAAATCGCAGTTTACTGACGAGAAACTGAAATTTCGAGGATTAGGAGAATCAATTATCAAAAATAATTTGCGCTTAATTTGATAATGGATTAGTTGTCGATTCATTCATGAATTGTTGGACCTCTATAAATGTCTTTTCATTGGAATTTGTACAAAAAGTAATGCAATTCCATTTGCTCTGTTGTCATGAGTATTTTGTCCAAAAACAAATGTCATTCACTACAAAACGGCATATCGGATTATTTCATGACTATTTGTTTCTCAAAGATTGTGAAACTGTGCAGCCAGGACGCGCAGCCACTTCTCATGGGGAGGGGGGGCACCCCCCCCCCCCCCCCTTCCCCATGAGAAGTGGCTGCGCGTCCTGGCTGCACAGTTTCTCCCTCGCCGTGCTCTTTCCACAACAGTTTTGCCGTTTCCTGTAAAGCAGCTGACCTTTCTCACTGCGCACACCCACGCAGCGCAGCCTGACAACACTCCCTCATAAAACCTTGGCACCAGCACTGAGTACTTGGATGTCCAATTTACTATTTCTGGAGTGTCGACCTTAAACACCTGATTGCCTGCAGGTACTCTTCTTGGGCTATTGTGAATTTTTGGGCGTGAGCGTCCTTAAAACCGTTGAGTAGTTGTCTAATTAAACTGGGCCAAACTATGCCAGGATTCTCAGCGGCAACATGTCATGGCTTACGTTCGCAGTCGTCATCGAACCGCTCTGGATTGGCGCCAATAAATTCATAAAAAATAATTTTGCCTGCAGATTCTCTCCAAATCAGGCGAGGATCTTGCGGGATGACCGAGACGTCTTCAGAGGTTTTAGTGTGCTTCAAAATGAGTCATAAATGCTTGTGGTCAAGTTAATGTGCAACCACGAGCAGATGCTTTGTGTCAATAAATCATAAGCTAGTCATGTAGCATCAAACAATCGTCATTTTAGTCAATTCCAGCACATTTTTTGCATAGCAAACACTTGACTTAAGCCTTAATTTCCTAAAAAGAAGACACTTGAGGTGAGGATAAAAAGTTGAACTTTGAAAATGTCTGCCTCGATCGAAACTTTGCACCCTTGTGTGTGCCGCCACTGATCTGTATATATTACCGGATAGCCGATAGCCCATACACGGCCTTGCAAGCCGTTGAAGCCACAGGGCGGCCATCTTGCTCCTCCCATCTCGCGAGCAGACTACTGTATAAACTATACGTAGACGCACAGATTAGACGTATACAGCTTTTAGTATAGGGCCAGGGGTCGGAGGGTGTTTGGCAGGGGGGGTCACTATTTGTTAACAAGTTGACGGCATGTGATGCTTCGACAACGCCCTTTTTCTTTTATCGCTCAGTTCCTTAGACCCCAATGTTAGATTTGGCAGAGGCATCTTTTGTTGAATTACAAGTATAATTCTCACTTGCCACCTCTGGCCGAAAGCGTGACTGCAGCATCCCAACTGTGGAAAGTTAGCAGCTCATGCGTACAGTGTCGTACGCTAGCTAACACCACAGGCTAATGCTAGCACAACGCCACATGTCTGCTGCGCCGCGGGGACGCGCATGACGTCACTTTTACTCATGGACTATTTTGTGTGAACTAAATGGTAGTTAGAGTTTGTTTACCTTTTGTTGGTGTTTAATAATGGTCATGCGCAGAAGATAATTAGTAGTTAATTCAACTCACGATCAACCTTAATGGATTAACCAAAAATAAATACATAAATAAAATGTTATTGTTATTATTATTTTATTTAGATTTTTTTTCTTTAGATATGACACTAAACACTAAACAAACACATGCCTTGTCCTTTAGTCAACTAGCTTAATGCTTAAGCTAACACATAACGGAAAACATAATAGCAAGTAGCTGTGGCATCTATACTGTCCGGATGTCCTAATGAGATAGTATAACTGTTCAACTGACATTTTAAGTAAATGAGAATCATGTTCTATTTAAACACCAAAATGTTGTCATTTTATCAAACAAGTCTGCTAGCTTAATATTAACAAAACATGAAACAACTTGAGGGGTCTGAAGGTCTCATAGGGAATTAAAAGATCTTAAATATGCAGTTTTTAGGTCTTTTAGGTGAAATTCTTCGTCAATATTTACACTAACATTCCCACAGAGAAGCCCAGCTTGAATTTGAACGGGATTTAGCACATTGCTCTCGGATTGTCTCGCCTCGCCTGCGTTGCTTCCTGTCGCTGGTGTTAAACATAGTGCAGTCAGTATAATGGCGTCCCCACATCCGTTCTTGTCATTTCCACATCTAATGCAGCATGCATGAGGCTCCCTCTTTGCAAACATCAGCGTTGGGGAATCCAGGTCCAGAAAGTAAAAACTCACATGTGCTTCTACTTAACTTGCAGGTAAACGAGCTCATAGAAGCGAGCACCTGTGGCTAAATTCAAACTGTTTCAGGGTTTGTTCTCTCTGGACCTGGACTCCCCAACCCTGGCAAACGTACGTAGAAGGAAACGTGACTGAGCAAATGTGCGCACAGTGCAGTGCAGCAATTTCCCACCACTGGCCCGGATGGACTGTGAGAGTTCTGTAGTTCTGGTAACCGATTAATCGGTCAGTTACTTAAAAAACAAGTTGGTTTTTTTTGGTCACTTCACGCTTACAAAAATAAAGATATAATTACAGGTAGACCATCTGACTGTTTTACAAGACTTTGTTCTTTAGTGTTTGTTTAATTATACATTGGAGAGAAAATTTCGCCAATTTATTTGGCCTTTTTTGGGGTTGTTTTTTGACAGAAATGTTTGAAAAAAAATTCTAATGTGTTGGGGGGAGGGGGACAATTAGCAAAAATCCACCAATTTTAAAAGAGCTATTTAAAAAAAACTGAGATTTTTTTTAAAAGATTTCATCGGCCGACCCATTAATTGGTCGACCAATTAACTCTTTACCAATGAACCGATAACATTTCACATATTGGGCATTATTGTTTTAAAATTGTAATTAGCATTGCTACTGTATTTAGTGCAATTTTTCAGGAGTGGGATGATGTTTTGCCAATTAAGAATCATCTTGTGTAAAAAAAAACACAAGAAATTTGTCTCCGGTAAGGTAGCTACACAAATACTGCAGTAACAACATTTTGGGACTTCTTTCGCTATACTTAGTGAGGATTTGTTGCAGCAACTTTTCATCTTCTCTAATCTGACGTCATTTAATCTAAAAATAAAGAAATAAACACACACACAGTAGTTGAGTCTGACCCTGGGAAATGCCAGGTTGCTGACTTTGTCGAGTAGGAAAAGGGGGAAGGGGGGGGGGGGGGTTGGCTTGTGTGGGCTGGAATTAAAATGTTTCACAATAGAGAAAAGAAGCTGACTGGTATGATCATCTTTGTGGAAAGCCCCAAAGATATTGCACTTCTTCTTCACTTCTTTATTTTTAGACAAGGTCCTGTAAACACTGTGCCGTCATTAAATTAGTCACACAATTAGAGCCGGAATAGCGTTGGCATTTCATAACAATATTGGATGAAAATTTTGGGGGGAAAAATCACAGAAGCATTAGAAACTACTTTTCAAAAATATTAAGCAAAAGATGCAAAAGGTTGAAAAATAGATGTTTATTATTATAATTACATATTTATTATTATAATTACATATCAATTATAACAAATTCATCCATTAATCAAAAAGTAAATCTACGCATAATAATTAATTGCAACCCCTGAATATATGTTAGAAGTATTAATACAAATGGTAAAACTAATTTTAAACACTGATTTAATAATAGTCACACACAAAAACACATCAAAAAATAATACAGAAACACTAGAAATAAAAAGAGATATATTGGGCAAAGAATTCTTGATATCATTTTAAAAAAAGCGGACTCATCGGGGTAGCACGGTTTGATGTTTACACCATCCACAGGGAAAGCACCAAAAACATTGCTCCTCTTCTTAACGTCTTGAATTTTAGATCATGCGAGGCAAATCATGCCAATCATCAAAAACAGGCAAATACTAGGAAGGAAAGAAAATTAGTAGTGTAAAAAATATCAGTTTAGAAGAAATGCAAAATATTACAAAGTTGTACACACACGCATTAGATATAAAAATACAAGATATTAGCTCCCAAAAAATGTTGTGTTGCTAAATAAAATATCAGACAATATTACATTGATATTAAAAAACATTTTTTAAATACTATGGATTTATTTGTGTAATTTGATGAGTTTTGACATCACTGGATGGGGAAATGTCAAACCTTCCTTTATTATATTTACACAGTTGTGTGTGTGTGTGTGTGCGTGCGTGCGTGCGTGTGCGTGCGTGTTATGTAAGGTGTTTGTCTTTTTCTGACAGGGAAACTCTCTGAATGGGACCACAACTATTCCAGGTGATATGAGGAAAAAAGAGAGGGGAAAAAATTATGTCGTATGTTGAATACTATGGAGGCCCAAAAGTGCCAAAATAATTACATCAATAAGTGGAAAAATTAAAAAAGGATACCCAATAAAACAATTACAAAATTCAACACCAAAAAAATAACATGAATGGAAATAAAAACAAAATATAGTTACATAAAGTTAAAATAAATACAAAACTACAAAAAATAAACGACATATAAAATATAAATGTAAAAACAAATAAATAAATATTATTAAATATCAATCAATAAATAAAACATTCTGCTGTCATTTATTTATTTAATTAATTTCATTGTATTTATTTACCTTTTTTGGTGACAGTTTTGGTCCTCCATAGATATAAATAAATATAATTAAATATCAATCAATAAATAAAACACTGCTGTCATTTATTTATTTAATTCATTTCATTTATTTACTTTTTTGGGTGAGTTTTGGTCCTTCATAGAATACTACTGTCAAAAATTGTCCTTTTGAACTAAAACCTCAAATGATGCATTTCCTCAGTAACCTCAGAAGTATAAAAAAATGTAAGCAAAATATTTTATTGAAAGTTTGAAATATTACAGAAAATTCTGGGGTTGTTTGCTTGTGTAGTTTAAAAAAATTCATTTAGCAGGAGTTTTTTTTCACTTTGGGTTTTTTCAATACCATTCATAGCTTTTAAACTATTTGACTGTACATTCATATAAATCTGTTTTAAAAAAATTATGTCAAACAATTACAGTATGGGGAAATTTTCAGGGGTTATCTCTTTATCGGGGGTTAACTCTGTTGCAAAAATATTAAAAACCTTTTTCCAATTGATTTGACTACTTATATAATTCAGTTTCACCTTTTTCACTGGCCAGTGACATACATCATTTGGGTTTGCGTACTTTCTAAAGCATCATTTCCTGCGTGTTAGAATTAAAGAAGCAAACATACTCTTCACGTGTACTGTATTTCTTTTCATTTTATTAAGAAAAACACACACACAATAGACAACTATATTCATAAACATTTACAACTTGTACATTTGGGATTTTAGAGCAAAGGTTAAATGTCTGGCTACCACGGTCATAACAAAACGAATGAGATCTTATTATAACAACATAATAACAGCTATTGTACATACGAAGATTGAGTGCTGCGGACGGACAGACTCTCAGAAACGGAGGGGGATTTAGACTATTCGTCCATTGGCGTCCCTTCATGTCAAAATTCCTTCAGGCGTTGCCCATGAAGATTGCAGTGATAGTAGTTAAAGGCATAACCAGCATGAAGACCACAGAGCTGTGTGTGGCATGGAAGAAGCAGAACCAGAACATTTTTGGGCAACCGAGACAAAATGCCGTTCTTTAAAAAACAATTCCTGAGAGGGCGCTCCAGTTTGGTCACAGGACGGTGGCGGGGCGGGTTGGAAGGACTTCACATGATAAACGACGAGGGGCCCATCAAGTCCAACGAGTAACCATCGTCCAGTCCCGAACGGAAGTTGCTGAATGGCGAGAAACACGAGTTGTTCCACAGGTCGTCCGCCGGCATGTTGGAACCCGAGCTCAGGGTGGTGTACTGAGGCAGCGACAGTTCGTCCACATCATCGGCTGTTCAAACAAGAGGAGGTGCAATGTCACAACCTTGAAGGACACATTATAATCACAAAATTCTGCCTCAGAGATCCAGAGACCAAAATGTTCTAATAAAAATCAATTGAGGTCTACGCCCCCCTTTGGTGAAAATCTACCATATCGCAACCATAGCTGCCTGGTAGAGTGACAAGTCTAAGTGTGAGTGTCTAAGCGTGAGCTGTTATGCGTGTTCAAATAACTGGAGGAAAAAAAAAAAGTTTGTGAAAAAAAATGTGTGTGGCATGACTGGCAAGCTCCATTTACCTGAAGACTCGCTCCACTGGCTTCCCGGACTGGTGCACGGAGTCACGAACGTCCGCGTGTCTCTCTCCAGCTGTTTGCAAATCTAAAGAAGCGACACAGGAGGAGTTTAGCATTCTTGCACCGTTTGTCTGTGGCCGGACAGTTTTGGACCCACGATGATGGCTCACCTCCACTATGTCGCGTTCGTACTCTGGATGCCGACCGGTCATGGAGGGATGGGAAAAGAGAGAGAGAGAGACAAATATGAGCATACACTTCTGAGTTTTCAACGGCGTGCCCAAAAGTACAATCAAAGTGAAGCAAGGTGGAGGCATGCAGGTAGAAGAGATAGTGAGGATCAGATATGAGCTAATCAGAGGGACGACCGAGGTTAGATCTTTTGGAGACAAGGTTAGACAGAGCAGACTTTGATGGTTTGGACTTAAAAATTTGTATTGCAATTAATCGCATGACTTCAATAGTTAACTCGCAATTAATTGCAAATTTTATATCTGTTCTAAATGTACAATAACATATTTTTTTATTACATTAAAGTGGAACAAACATTAAACTAATAGAAATATGGCTGTATATTTTAGTCATTGATACAGTCATTTCATAATAATTCATAAAAATTGAGTTAAAATTAAAAAAGATGTACTGTACTGTAAAAAAAAAAAAAACGAGTGTGATATTGATTTGTGTTGAGGTCATTTTTCTGCCACGAGATGGCATTATTGCATTTGTAAAATGTTGGTGACAGCTCAGTGCATTTTTCTTTCCATATTAAGAGCCATTTAATCTTTAACATGAAGTAACTTGTGAAATTCTGCACATTTTTAAAATTGCCAAATTTAACTTGACCCCAGTCTCCACAAATATCGGCATTATTATCAAATTGATTACTGCTCAATTTTGACGTTCCCTCAGTACAGGCTTTAAAAAAAATCGTAGCGATAAAGCAACTTTAAATGAACTCAAAATGAACGCACTAATTTGGACACATCCAGAGTAGAGATAGTGAGTATATCGGTAGGACGGTGAGGATGGCACTGCCAGAGAAGATGGCTAGAAGAAAACCTAAGAGAAGGTTGATAGATGTACACTGTAGGAAGACACGAGGCCAAGCCGAATCATCTTACCGGGGCTGCGTTCGGGTGATACTTGGAATCTGTCTTCAAAGCTGCTGCACACGTCGTTCGCAAATCCAAACGTAGGGATCTCCGAAAAGGAATCCCTCCATGGCGCCGGCTCGTTCATCCGACTCGCCATCCGGTCCCCGCTGTCTTGGAAGTCCATGCACACCGTGCTGTCTACCACGTTGTCCTGAGCGGATGCCGGGTCGTCGTGCAGCCGAGATGAGTCAGGTGGGGACTGGGTATCGCTGTAGTCTGTGTCCTCTGCCACGATCTTAGCCTGTGGGAAGGAGACAGGCGGTGAGGTCCAAGTTGGCGTGTTGTAAATCTTACTGATTATTATTGTTGATTCCTGATAATGTAGAACCTATTCTGGGGCGAGGGTACGTTCCTGCGAAAGTATCAACGATACGAGGTGTTTAAGATAGCTGCCGTTTGGTAACCTAAGGAACGAGGTTGTTGAATTATGGTGATTGGATCTAGGTCAAAAAAGGTGCTAGTACATTTCTGTAAAAGTGTGTGGACCATTTGGAACCTGATCAGTTGACTCATGGTCATTTGGACCATTTTCTCTGATCAAGAAGGTGGCGGTGTGTTCCTGTAAAAGTATGAATGAGGAGTCGGTGTCGACCATGTATTGCAGTGTTGACTTTGGATCTTGGGTCTTAAAGGCAAGATCAAAAGTAGGAGCGTTCATTTCGAGGCTCGTGGTCATTGGGACCTAAGGTCAAAAGGGTCGGAGAATTTGCAAGATACGTAGGAGAAAGAAGTGGCATGCGGTTTTTGACTCACGGGTAATTTTAACCTCGGTTCAAAAAGGTATAGTGTTGAAAAGCAGAATCTGAAGGTACCACAGCAATGACTCAGATATTCTAACCTGTTTGCTCAAGTGTCATAAAATATTGCCCATAAAAAAACTTTGAAGAAAGTGTTTACCTGCTTCCTGGACTTTGCTTTGTCTCGTTTCACTGCAAGGGAACAAAACAGTCGAGATGTTAATTTACGCGGAGTCAGAAACGGACTCAAGGAGATGGTGTCAATTGGACCTACCTCTCTGTTTCAGGGGCAGCATCCGGAAAACTCGCATGGCCATCTGACCCTTGTTGACGCTCTTGTCCTTCACTTCCTCAATGTCGGGCAAAGAGTTCATGGCGCAGCGAAAGTTGGCCTTCCAGGTCTTGGGGTCGCGGTTCCCACCCTCTACATATTTCCCTGTGAAAGGTTTTTACCCACGGTCAGGCTTAACATTCCGCCGTGCCGGCCAACGTGCAGGTACGGGTCTGGGCTCACCTGTGTGGATGGCCCACATCTTGAACAGGCAAGCATCCTTGTCCATGTCCCAGCCGTGGCGAGCCGCATGCTTCCAAGGAATGGAGAACATGGTCTTGTCCTGGAATGCAACAGAAATTTAGTCATGCTTGTACATTTCTTGTGTCTATTTTTCATTTCTCGTTTCTTTTAAGGATCGCTGATAGTGTCGTGGTTCATTCAGCTGACTTTGATGCAGGCAGTGTGGGTTCAGTATCCATGCAGTGACTCTCTGTATGTGCCCTGCAACCGACCCATTAAAACTATAATATTATTTATTGGATTGAATCATAATTTTTGAGTAAAATACATGACATAGACTTAGTATTTCCGTTAGAATCGTTTAATGCTTTGCAATAGAGCAAATTAATGAATTAATTTAGATTTTAAGACATGGAGATGCCCTCTGTTGACCATGGAGAAGAATTACACTTTAATTTAAGAAGCAGAAGTTCCCTTTGCTGGCTGAAGACAAGAAAAAGGTGGTAATGATAATAAAGTAGTTAATAATGTCTTTTTAAAGGTTGCTTTCCTACCTGGTTGATACTAATGACAAGAAAGCTAATAATGATGAAATGTGAGTGGCAGCAGGGATATTTGTGCAGGCTGATGAAGAGGAAAAAGAAGAAGTGCTCACCTTATCTATCCAGGCCAGACCGGAGATGGTTTTGGACTCGATCATCTTCTCCAGCCATGGTCGCATTTTCATCCTGGACACGGGCATTTTTGACCTTGAAAAAACGCCCAGGGGAGTTACTTCAAGTTTTATTTCCGTTCTTTTTACTGTGCGATCTTGGAGTAAGCGGTGATATCTCCCCGCACAGACACACACACACTTGAGGATTTATTGCCTATCGCTTGTCAGAGTGCATCGGCAGGTCACAGCCAGACGTGCAGAGGAGTGCAGTTGCAGCGTATAACTTGTTAACAAAGCACTCATTGAGACTTTTTTTTTTGTCTTAAAATCACATTGTAAACACTTAAGTCATGCAAAATTCCCCAAAAAGTGTATTGGAAAACTTTTTTAAATGCAGATAAATAACTATACAATTAAATAAATACAGCATGCCCACTTACAAGGTTTTCTGTGGTCACTGGTGAAAAGGAAAGGCAGGAAAAAAATAATCCTTAATGCAAGTTTTGTTCCAGAAGTGTTTCTCCCGCACCTTCTTATTCTTTATTCTTGCTTTCTTCTTGTTAGAAGCGCCTCGTGCAGCGGCTCGTTTCTCTTATATAGGCGGGCCAAGGTTGGTAATCCCCCACATGACTCGGAGGCGCGCACTGCAAGAAAGTGTCCGCCCCTCCTCCCGCTGCAAAAAAACACCTGGTATGTTATCGCGTGTTTACTGAAGCCTATTATATGTCCTTATGCCCATTTTACTCACATTTTGACTTGGATAACGTCTTTATTTAGAGTGTGCAGCAACCCAAAAGTATCAAACAGAGAATTACACAGCAATAGTCCATCTTTTTTTGTGTGCATTAACTTTCTTGAACTATAGCGTCTCATTGGATAGGAGCATTTTTTTTTACAGTGTATTGCGCATGCGCACTAGTTTCCAACCAGCCGCTCTGCTGTTTCGCTGAAGTCACGTGATTGAAGGGACAAGGAAGTCGACGAGTTTCAGCCAGGCGTGGTTAGCTTCTGTGATGTTTATTAACAATAATTATCAATTGTCAACCTTTTTAAACTTAATTAAAAGCTGTGCTTGGTATTGTTATGTTATGTTGTCACGTGAGAAAACGGGGACTCGTTTTGATTCATAAACGGCTCTGCTGAGATAATGATTCAGAGTGCATGGTAAAAAAAGAAAGAAAAGAAGGTCCCATACAAAAATGGTAGGGTCAAAATTATATATATATATATGTGTGTGTTCTGTAGTTCTTAGAATGAAACAAATTCATAATGTAAATAAATAAATCAAAATGTCATTGTCAAAAGGATATTTTCATCAGGTTTCATAACCGCAATCGTACCTGCTCTAAATTGTGAACATGACAAAATATCCACGTGTGTTGGTTTTTTTCTGTCTTTTTTTTTTCTTTTGAAACCGCAGATTCCAAAATTCACCCACGCTATGCCACCATGGTCGTCTTTACCCTCATCTTCATCCTGCCCCCGTTTCTGGCGTAAATAAGTCTGGCGAGGAGAACCTACTGTTCCCTTGGCAGTTATTGTTGATTCGTATGGAAAATTGATTGCTGATTGATGCCGAGTTTGAATGTCTTACTGCTGTATTCGAAAAAAAAAAGAAAAGTCTGGTGAGGAGAAGCCGATAGCCTTCACCGAAATGGTGCATTAATTCAAGGGGCCGCTGGGGGGAGTCCATGAGCTGGATTTGGGCGGCGACTTGTGTGACGTCAGCAGCAGGCAGAAAGAAGATAGAGGCACCCGCCTCTGTTGATACGCGTGACACGAGTGTGTTAATGCTGGCGCATGTGTGCTGGTCCTTTTAGGGACTTCCCGGTTGGAGGGTCGAGTCCGGTGGAGTTCCGTGTACTTTTCCAGGTGGTTTCTGACATCATCCCCTGGTTTCCCCCACTTTGTTGGTGGGTGTGCGATGGATAGGAGGAGTGGCTGAATAAAGTAGCATGGAAGTCAGATGACTTTCCTAAAATGAGAGAGAGAGAGAGAGAGTACGTGGGAGGGAGGACGAACGAAGGAAGATGGAAGTCAGGTGACTTTCTCGAAATTCCTGGATTTTTTGTCTGTGTGTGTGTGTGCACTCGAACTTGTCACTTATCTCTGTACTCTCGCATTTGTTTAAACCACACTGAATGAGCAACTAGTCTCTCACTCACTGACATCTGGATTTCGGCCTGTTTTACCGCCACTTCTCCTCCTCCTCCTCACCTGAATTTTTCATATGTTCCCTTTTATTTTATTTTATTATTTTTTTTTTTTTCTTTTTTTTTTCTTTTTTAAGAGCTCAGTATTGTTCATTCGGAAATGTCATCATCATTGCTCTTTTTTTTTTTTTTTTTTTTTTAAATATATATATATATATATATATATACACATATATACATACATATATACATATATACATACATACATACATACTTTTTTTTTTTTTTTTTGTGTGTGTGGGTGAGTATGTGTGTGTGCGTGCGTGCGTGCGTGTGTTTGTTAGCTCACCAGAAAACCTATTAGAAAAAAAAATCTTATACCGTTCACCTAAATCGAACACCAGGAGACCCGAGGGGACCGAAGAAAACCAAGGAAGGTGAAATCCAGCACCGACCAGACACCCCCCACCAGAACTCCTCCCCAGCCCAAGAAACATCCAGACCCCAACAAATCCAAAAAACATAAAGTCAGGGAGGCCTCAAGAGACCAACGGAGAGACCGAGAAAAGGAAGGAAGGACAGACGAAGCCGCGTGAGATCCGAGACACCAGCCTCCACCGATTCAATAACCTGAGGAGGAAACAGATTGTGTCTGAGTTTCGGTAGATGCTGGTGTGGTGGATCTGGCATGCATGAAAATCTCCACCAAAGAGGGGAGCCGTCGACCCCCGCCGGAACAGAGCAAGCGCAACACCTCAGGGCCCCCCAGGCCGCGGCAGCGCCAAAGGACGACCCCCGGGCCCCACCAGGGCCACCGGCCGGAGAGCAAACCCAGGAGCAGGAGCGCCCCCCGCCCCAACACGGCCCGCGCCCCCGGCCCAACGCAGCAGGACGGGGCACTGCAGGCCCACCAGGCACCCCACCGGCCCCCAACCCCCGCCCCCCCACCACCCCCGCCCCCCATCCACCCCCCGCCACCCACCCCAACCCAGCCCCAGCCGCCCCCATGCCCCCAATCCCCCAGACACCCCCCACCCCCAGCACCCCCCCACCCCGCAACCCCCACCACCGCCCCCCCCCAACAAAGCCGCCCCCCCCCCCCGACCCCACCCCGACCAACCGGCAGCCCCCCAACCCCCGACCCCCAGCCCCCGGGGACCACCCGCACCCAGGCACCGGCGCCGAAGAGGGGCCGGACAGCGGAGCGGAGAGGGCAGCCGCGCCCACCCCACCCCCCGCCGTGTGGAAGGACGGAACACCGGGGGCAGAAGGGGGAGATGGGGGCACCGGAGGGCGGCCGACACCCCCGAACCCCAGGCCCAGCGGGGGAAGGCCCCGGTCGTCACCCCAGCGTTCTTTGTGAAAATTAACCCCTGTTACTGAGTCCGCCAGCTCGCGGACTGGCGAACTCTACCCCTAAACCGTGAATGTGACCCCACCCAGTGTATATACAAGTGTGTGTGTGTGGTGCATTAAAATTAGGAGCAGGTGAACCGGAGCCGATGGAAATGATATTCCCACGCTCCGATCCACCCGCCACCCAAGCATGTTGCTGAGTGTATGTGGTGCATTAAAAAAAATAGATAGGGCGGGGGGGGGGGGGGTGGCGACACGGACAGGGGACCGCAGCACTGCTCTATACTGCGGCCCCCAACCGATGGCACCCCCACAAGCCCCCAAGCCCCCCCCCCCACCCACAAGTTGTGTGGTGTATTAAAATTGGAGGGGAGTTGTAGGGTGAAGACGGTGTTTCCACCCTACCCCACCCCCCAAAGTGTGTTATGTGCCCTATATGTCTATAAAAGTGTATTGTGCAAACCTAGTGTAGTGAGTTAAGAGGTGTGACCAGCGGGGCCCCCCCCAACCGGGCGGGGGCAGGAGGCGCACCGGCCCACCAAGCCCCCACCCACCCCACCAGGACCCCGGCGGGCATATGGGACCCGTCCGGCGGGGCGATAGGGCTCGCCCCCCGGATACTGGGTCCCGCCCGAGGTGTCAGGACGCCCACCGGAGCGGGGCGGGCACGACACCAAACCCCAGCCACCCCCGCCGGCCCCCATAGCACCGAGACCCGGGCCATGGATGGAGCCCCCGGCCCAGGGGAGGGGAAGGAAGGCGTACCGGGGAAGGGGAAGGGAGGAGGGAAGGGGACGACAAGAAGGGCAGGGGGCAGCGGCAGGGACGCAAGGAGAGGGGGAGAGGAGGAGGAAGGGCGACGAGGGAGAGGGGACAGGGAGGCGGAGGACGGGCGGGGAGAGGCGAGGAGGGAGAGGCAGCAAGGGGGAGGAAGGGGGAGGGGAGAGGGAACCACCGGGCACCCCGGCGGCCCACAGGCCCCGAACCGCGTCGCTGGGCCCAGAGCGACGGACCGCGCCGGAACGGCGCCGCCCCCGACACCAGGGAAAGCCCCGCAACGCAGCACCCCCCAAGAGACCCAGGGAACGGCCAAGACGCAGCCGCCACCCAGCAGCCAACAGAGGGGGAGACCCGCCCACTCCCCGCCAGGGGGGACAGCACCCACAGAATTAACCCACTGGCATGCCGTGAATCCGAATATCAACCCCTGGTGCCCATCGGAGGTGAATCCGCTCGATCCCGCTGGCAGCAGCCGGGTTCCTGACTATGGAAACACAACCATTAGTTACAAATTGCCTAATACAGAAACATCAATGCCAGTTATAACGCTGCTGTGGCTCTCGCTAACAGGCAGAATTAAAATCCAAGTTTAGGTTAAAAAATTCTATATACGTAGACCATGTTTCTTTAAATTTTGACATTTGGTTTTTATTTGAGGCAGATATTTTTTCCATTAAAATATGATTTATGAGGAGGTTAGACCATTGGTCGATATTCAAAGTTTGTTTATTTTTCCAGTTAACAAGAATTGTTTTTTTTGCGATAGTAAGGGCTACAAGTATAGATTGAAATTGTTTATGTGGTAAGTCAATTGTTGTTAAGTCACCTAGCAAACACAAGTTTGGAGAGAACGGTATCCTACAGTCCAAGACAGCGGAAAGTTTTTCTAAGACTTTAGTCCAGAAACACATAACCGGAGTACATAACCATAAAGCATGAAAATAAGTGTCTGTAGTGTTTTGTAAACACTGGAGACAAATGTCGGAGTCTGAGAGTCCCATTTTCTTCATCATATATTGAGTAATGTATGTTCTGTGAATAATTTTATATTGGATAAGTTGTAAATTTGTGTGTTTTGTCATTTTAAAAACATTTTCACAAACTTGAATCCAAAAGACAGATTCCGGAGCTATAGACAAGTCTGTTTCCCATTTTGAGATGGGTAAAGACGTTTTATCAGTATATGAAAGTAACTTATATATTTTTGAGAGTTTTTTTGTTGTTGTTGGAGAAAGCTTGGTAATATCTTTAGCTAAAACAGGCGGTTGGAGCGTACCCTGGAGTGTTGGAATTTGTTTCTTTATCATACTTTTAACTTGCAAATAATGTAAAAAGTTTCCGTTTTTTATTTTATATTTTTGGAGCAAGGATGTATATGATATAAACATATTATCTGAGAAGAGATGGTGGAGATGTGTAATTCCTTTCTGCTCCCACACATTCAAATAAAACGATTGGTTGTTAATTTGAAAGTCGGGGTTATGCCATAGGGGAGAAAGCCCGCTGGGCTCCACTTTGGCTTTTGTCATTTCTAGTGCCTTCCACCAGGCAGTCAGGGTGGCGGAAATCATTGGATTTTTAAAGCAGTTATGGCGCTTAATCGATGTTGTAATAAAGAGTAAATCTAGGAGTCTGAGGTTATTACAATCCTTCTGTTCTAGTTCCAGCCAACAGTTAGTATCTCTATTGGGTTGTGCCCATAAAATAATATATTGTAGCTGGTTGGCTATATAATAGTGCATAAAATTTGGTGCCTCTAGACCTCCTTTGGATTTATTTTTCTGAAGAGTAGATAGACTAATCTTTGCTTTTTTTTTTTTCCAGTAAAATTTTGTAACGGCTGAGCATATGTTCCCTTTTAAACGATCCTGTCCAAGTTATATGTTGATGCAGCAACGGTTGTTTCCCATGGGGACAATCTGTAGTTGATATCCTCTCACTGGACGATTGCGGACATAAGATTAGTTACACTTGCGCTGTAACCTTTAGTTGGCATGACCCATTGTCACAAGTGACAGGTGGGACGTGTTGAACTTTGACATCTTTAATGAGTCACGTGACCACAACACCAGCGTTAGTGTGTGTGTGCGCATGTGAAGAAACACAACGCCTGTTTATGAATGAAATAAGATTTGAATATTTTGTTTGGATTTTTTCCACCTTATCCTTCATAACTATAATATTTAATTAGGCTTTCTGATACTAAAAGGAGGAAATACAAATGTATGATGTAATTAATTCCTTTCCACAATTAATTTGGTGTTTGGGTCTGATAGACAGACTTTTCAATCAATCATCTGGGGAGCAAATTAACGCCAACCTGCTTTGTTTGGATGCCCCCCTTGGATAAGTGGGGTCTTCACACCCTCAGCTCCTCCCCTTTCGCAAACCACTGTTCCAAGCATTATTGTTTCCCTTATTTTTTTTACAAACACTTTACTATTTATTGATTTAAGATTTTCAGATTTCAGATTGATTTTCAGATATTTCACAAATAGCCCATATACTTAGATCGTCACTGCAAAGACAATAACATATATTTAATATGATATCTGGTTGCGTGTTTAAAATGTTCGATAAGACAAAAAATAATAACTGTTTTTTTTATATTTATTTTTTCATTTAATATAAAAAAGAAAAGTATTTCATGTACTGTAGTTCTTTATTTTATATATTTTCAATATTATGTTTTATCTAGATTTTTCAAATATCTTTATCATGGTTGGGTTTTTTTGTTTCACAAATAACCAAAATAAAATTTTGAAGTCTGTTCAGTCCTGAATACAACAACAACAATAATAAAATGTTATTTTTAAATTAATTTATTACCCCACCCCAACCCCCCAATTTTTTTTTATCTGATTTACAATAAAAATAAATACATAATTTATTTATTGTTTTATTTGTGACAAAAAATTTAATTTTGGTGGTTTTTAAATTTATTTTAAATAATTTTAGATTCAGATTAATTTTACAAACCAAAAGACAATATTTCCACTTGTTTATTTTTTTCTAAAGAAATACATAATGTAAATAAATATCCTATAACATGCCAGTGGTGGCAAATGGCCTATACAGATATATACATAGGACTGTGTTTATATTATTTGTATGCATAAATTAGTTTTGGTTTCCTGGAATGTTTGTGGCGCTCGCTCACAGGCAAAAAGAATAAAAACTTTAGACCATCTCTTAAAATTAAAAGCAGATATTTGCCTCCTACAAGAAACCCACCTACAAAAATCTGAAGAAAAATTACTTATTGATAAAAATTTTAGCCAAGCGTACTCTGCCCCTTATAACAGTAGACAAAGGGGAGTCTGTATACTCATACATAATAATTTACTCTTTACTCTAAATAATACAATAACAGACCCAGAGGGCCGATACATTATTATTCAGGTGACTATATTTAATAAAATATATACATTCGGTAATTTATATGCCCCTAATAATGATGATCCGGCCTTTTTCCATGAATTTTTCTCTAAACTGTTTGAATTAGCAGCGAACTCTACTATTATTATTGGAGGAGACTTTAACACAACCTTAAATCCATTAATAGATCGTTCTAATAAAACAACATGTATAAGGCGATCACAATCCACAAAAGTAATAGGGGAATATATGGATGACTTTGGCCTCGTCGACAGCTGGAGACTTAAAAACCCAAATAAGAAGGAATTTACCTTCTTTTCCGCTGTGCACCGGTCCTTTTCAAGAATTGATTTTTTTCTTACAAATAATTCTATTGCTGATAAAACCGTTACAAAAATACATCCTATTATTATTAGCGACCATGCACCAGTCTCCCTTTCCCTACAAGTTGATTATACCTTTAAACCACCACCCACATGGCGTTTTAACATCTCACTACTAAACGACGCAGAATTTGACAAAATTATAAGAAAAGAATGGGCGGACTTTTTGGAAATAAATGACTCTCCAGACCTATCTCCAGCTCTTCTCTGGGAAACCGGGAAAGCAGTAATTAGAGGTAAAATTATATCATATTCATCTTATAAAAAGAAACAGGATCAAAAATTAGAAAAAGACTTGGAAGATAAAATTAAACAACTGACGGATGAGTACGCAATAAACCCAAATAACCAAATATGGACTGACTTACAAAATACAAAAATACAGTTAGACGATATGTTAACTAAAAAGACAGAGTTTATAATACAACAATTGAGATACAACAACTTTGAATATAATAACAAATCAGGTAAATTTCTTGCAAACCAACTTCAACGTAATCGGGAAAAATCGCTTATAACGGCTATTAAAGGTACAACTGGTGAATGTACACAATCACCAGAAGAAATTAATCAAATTTTTTATAATTATTATCACAATTTATACTCAGAAACTAATAAACCTAACCCAGAGCATATTGAGGCATTCCTCAGTAGCTTAAGTATACCTCAGGTAACTACTGAATATAAAGATATGTTAGATGCACCACTTACTATAAACGAGTTGTACAGTGCTCTAGATAGTATGCCAAATGGCAAAGCACCCGGCCCTGATGGTTATCCGGCTATATTTCTAAAGCACTTCTGGTCAATGCTTGCTCCACTATTCTTAAGAGTAGTAACAGAAATTAAAACTAATGGTCACATACGCCCACACATGAATACAGCAGCAATTAAACTTTTATTAAAGCCAGAAAAAGACCCCACCCTTCCATCAAGTTACCGTCCGATTTCACTAATTAACACTGATATTAAAATTATCACTAAGGCTTTTACATCTAGATTAGAAACAGTAATCCCGACAATCATTCATAGCGACCAAACAGGCTTTATTAAAGAGCGTCACTCTACTAATAATATTAGAAGGCTCTTTAACCTTATTAGTATGTCACAGCGGCATGATAAAAAGGCAGTTATTATATCATTGGATGCAGAAAAAGCTTTTGATAAAGTTAACTGGTCCTTCCTCTTTGCTGTTTTAAATAAATTTGGCTTTGGGAAGTCATTTATTCACTGGGTGTCAGTATTATATGATTCTCCTAAAGCTACTGTTACTACTAATGGGATTATATCTAAGAGTTTTACTCTACAGAGAGGCACAAGACAGGGATGCCCACTGTCGCCTTTATTATTTGCAATATTTATTGAACCGCTTGCATTAGCCATACGCCAGGAAAGAATGATTCAAGGAATTCACTCTGGGGTAACAGAACATAAAATTAATCTATATGCCGATGATATTTTACTTTATTTAGAAAAGCCTGCTATTTCATTAGGGGAAGTATTTAACTTAATAACTAAATTCTCACAGTTATCAGACTATTCTATTAACTGGACAAAATCAACACTTCTACCTATTACAGAAAATTCATGGAACCCTGCAAGCCAGGACCCATACTACTCATTTCCTATAGGTAATTTAAAATACTTAGGCATAAAAATCTCACCTAAATTAACTGATTTAGTTCATTTAAATTTCACTCCACTTCTGGATAGCATTTATAGTGACTTGGAGCGCTGGAATAATCTTCCTATTTCTCTAATAGGACGAATAGCCACTATTAAAATGAAAGTTTTACCCAAAATAAACTATTTTTTCTCAATGATTCCATTTAAACCTACGGCTAACTGGTTCCAGTTGTTGGACTCAGCCGTTACAAAATTTTACTGGAAAAAAAAAAAAGCAAAGATTAGTCTATCTACTCTTCAGAAAAATAAATCCAAAGGAGGTCTAGAGGCACCAAATTTTATGCACTATTATATAGCCAACCAGCTACAATATATTATTTTATGGGCACAACCCAATAGAGATACTAACTGTTGGCTGGAACTAGAACAGAAGGATTGTAATAACCTCAGACTCCTAGATTTACTCTTTATTACAACATCGATTAAGCGCCATAACTGCTTTAAAAATCCAATGATTTCCGCCACCCTGACTGCCTGGTGGAAGGCACTAGAAATGACAAAAGCCAAAGTGGAGCCCAGCGGGCTTTCTCCCCTATGGCATAACCCCGACTTTCAAATTAACAACCAATCGTTTTATTTGAATGTGTGGGAGCAGAAAGGAATTACACATCTCCACCATCTCTTCTCAGATAATATGTTTATATCATATACATCCTTGCTCCAAAAATATAAAATAAAAAACGGAAACTTTTTACATTATTTGCAAGTTAAAAGTATGATAAAGAAACAAATTCCAACACTCCAGGGTACGCTCCAACCGCCTGTTTTAGCTAAAGATATTACCAAGCTTTCTCCAACAACAACAAAAAAACTCTCAAAAATATATAAGTTACTTTCATATACTGATAAAACGTCTTTACCCATCTCAAAATGGGAAACAGACTTGTCTATAGCTCCGGAATCTGTCTTTTGGATTCAAGTTTGTGAAAATGTTTTTAAAATGACAAAACACACAAATTTACAACTTATCCAATATAAAATTATTCACAGAACATACATTACTCAATATATGATGAAGAAAATGGGACTCTCAGACTCCGACATTTGTCTCCAGTGTTTACAAAACACTACAGACACTTATTTTCATGCTTTATGGTTATGTACTCCGGTTATGTGTTTCTGGACTAAAGTCTTAGAAAAACTTTCCGCTGTCTTGGACTGTAGGATACCGTTTTCTCCAAACTTGTGTTTGCTAGGTGACTTAACAACAATTGACTTACCACATAAACAATTTCAATCTATACTTGTAGCCCTTACTATCGCAAAAAAAACAATTCTTGTTAACTGGAAAAATAAACAAACTTTGAATATCGACCAATGGTCTAACCTCCTCATAAATCATATTTTAATGGAAAAAATATCTGCCTCAAATAAAAACCAAATGTCAAAATTTAAAGAAACATGGTCTACGTATATAGAATTTTTTAACCTAAACTTGGATTTTAATTCTGCCTGTTAGCGAGAGCCACAGCAGCGTTATAACTGGCATTGATGTTTCTGTATTAGGCAATTTGTAACTAATGGTTGTGTTTCCATAGTCAGGAACCCGGCTGCTGCCAGCGGGATCGAGCGGATTCACCTCCGATGGGCACCAGGGGTTGATATTCGGATTCACGGCATGCCAGTGGGTTAATTCTGTGGGTGCTGTCCCCCCTGGCGGGGAGTGGGCGGGTCTGCCCCTCTGTTGGCTGCTGGGTGGCGGCTGCGTCTTGGCCGTTCCCTGGGTCTCTTGGGGGGTGCTGCGTTGCGGGGCTTTCCCTGGTGTCGGGGGCGGCGCCGTTCCGGCGCGGTCCGTCGCTCTGGGCCCGGCGACGCGGTTCGGGGCCTGTGGGCCGCCGGGGTGCCCGGTGGTTCCCTCTCCCCTCCCCCTTCCTCCCCCTTGCTGCCTCTCCCTCCTCGCCTCTCCCCGCCCGTCCTCCGCCTCCCTGTCCCCTCTCCCTCGTCGCCCTTCCTCCTCCTCTCCCCCTCTCCTTGCGTCCCTGCCGCTGCCCCCTGCCCTTCTTGTCGTCCCCTTCCCTCCTCCCTTCCCCTTCCCCGGTACGCCTTCCTTCCCCTCCCCTGGGCCGGGGGCTCCATCCATGGCCCGGGTCTCGGTGCTATGGGGGCCGGCGGGGGTGGCTGGGGTTTGGTGTCGTGCCCGCCCCGCTCCGGTGGGCGTCCTGACACCTCGGGCGGGACCCAGTATCCGGGGGGCGAGCCCTATCGCCCCGCCGGACGGGTCCCATATGCCCGCCGGGGTCCTGGTGGGGTGGGTGGGGGCTTGGTGGGCCGGTGCGCCTCCTGCCCCCGCCCGGTTGGGGGGGGCCCCGCTGGTCACACCTCTTAACTCACTACACTAGGTTTGCACAATACACTTTTATAGACATATAGGGCACATAACACACTTTGGGGGGTGGGGTAGGGTGGAAACACCGTCTTCACCCTACAACTCCCCTCCAATTTTAATACACCACACAACTTGTGGGTGGGGGGGGGGGCTTGGGGGCTTGTGGGGGTGCCATCGGTTGGGGGCCGCAGTATAGAGCAGTGCTGCGGTCCCCTGTCCGTGTCGCCACCCGCCCCCCCCCCCCCCCCCCCGCCCTATCTATTTTTTTTAATGCACCACATACACTCAGCAACATGCTTGGGTGGCGGGTGGATCGGAGCGTGGGAATATCATTTCCATCGGCTCCGGTTCACCTGCTCCTAATTTTAATGCACCACACACACACACTTGTATATACACTGGGTGGGGTCACATTCACGGTTTAGGGGTAGAGTTCGCCAGTCCGCGAGCTGGCGGACTCAGTAACAGGGGTTAATTTTCACAAAGAACGCTGGGGTGACGACCGGGGCCTTCCCCCGCTGGGCCTGGGGTTCGGGGGTGTCGGCCGCCCTCCGGTGCCCCCATCTCCCCCTTCTGCCCCCGGTGTTCCGTCCTTCCACACGGCGGGGGGTGGGGTGGGCGCGGCTGCCCTCTCCGCTCCGCTGTCCGGCCCCTCTTCGGCGCCGGTGCCTGGGTGCGGGTGGTCCCCGGGGGCTGGGGGTTGGGGGGCTGCCGGTTGGTCGGGGTGGGGTCGGGGGGGGGGGGGGCTTTGTTGGGGGGGGGGCGGTGGTGGGGGTTGCGGGGTGGGGGGGTGCTGGGGGTGGGGGGTGTCTGGGGGATTGGGGGCATGGGGGCGGCTGGGGCTGGGTTGGGGTGGGTGGCGGGGGGTGGATGGGGGGCGGGGGGTGGTGGGGGGGCGGGGGTTGGGGGCCGGTGGGGTGCCTGGTGGGCCTGCAGTGCCCCGTCCTGCTGCGTTGGGCCGGGGGCGCGGGCCGTGTTGGGGCGGGGGGCGCTCCTGCTCCTGGGTTTGCTCTCCGGCCGGTGGCCCTGGTGGGGCCCGGGGGTCGTCCTTTGGCGCTGCCGCGGCCTGGGGGGCCCTGAGGTGTTGCGCTTGCTCTGTTCCGGCGGGGGTCGACGGCTCCCCTCTTTGGTGGAGATTTTCATGCATGCCAGATCCACCACACCAGCATCTACCGAAACTCAGACACAATCTGTTTCCTCCTCAGGTTATTGAATCGGTGGAGGCTGGTGTCTCGGATCTCACGCGGCTTCGTCTGTCCTTCCTTCCTTTTCTCGGTCTCTCCGTTGGTCTCTTGAGGCCTCCCTGACTTTATGTTTTTTGGATTTGTTGGGGTCTGGATGTTTCTTGGGCTGGGGAGGAGTTCTGGTGGGGGGTGTCTGGTCGGTGCTGGATTTCACCTTCCTTGGTTTTCTTCGGTCCCCTCGGGTCTCCTGGTGTTCGATTTAGGTGAACGGTATAAGATTTTTTTTTCTAATAGGTTTTCTGGTGAGCTAACAAACACACGCACGCACGCACGCACACACACATACTCACCCACACACACAAAAAAAAAAAAAAGTATGTATGTATGTATGTATATATGTATATATGTATGTATATATGTGTATATATATATATATGTATATTTAAAAAAAAAAAAAAAAAAAAAAAAAAAAAAAAAAAAAGAGCAATGATGATGACATTTCCGAATGAACAATACTGAGCTCTTAAAAAAAAAAAAAAAAAAAAAAAAAAGAAAAAAAAAAAAAAAAAAAAAAAAAAAAAAAAAAAAAAAAAAAAAAAAAAAAAAAAAAAAAAATATATATCTAGAAATAAACTATTTATTTAGATATTCAGTTCCATGGCTTTTTTTTCCTATTTAATATTTATTTTATTAGCTTCACAAATATTGATATTTGTTTTAATATATATATATATATATATATATATATATATATATAATATAGCCTATGTAAGTATTATTTTGTATGGGACCTTTTTTTTTTTACTTAACACCATGCACTCTGAATCATCATCTCAGCAGGGCTGTTTATGAATTTAATTCTAAAGTTATGTATAATATTTATGAAACGTTTTGTTTTTTTGGCATTTACGTCTTCATCCTTTCTGTGACATCCTGTCTCCATCCATGCATCAGCCCACCTGGAGGGGTTACTTTAGTTCAGTGGGCGTGGCTTAGTGACCGTGACGCAACGTTGCCCCATATCAGTGACGTACACCCCCCCCACACTTTCCCCTTTTAACTGCCGATAAATAAACGCTTCCAAGATCAAATAATTTTTCGTAAGGTTTAAAAAAAAATCAGCCCCACTCATATATAAGTATATATATTTTATTTTATAAAAAGGAGATGAGCTGCATTGCATTGCCTTGACTCCACCACCACTCGCCCCCTCCTCCTCCCCCCTCCCTCCTTAATCTCCAGATTGCCGGTGCCTCTTTGCAGCAAGCAAGCATCCAGTCCAGTCCACGGCCGCCGCACCCGGGACCCCCCCCGCGTCCACATGAGACAGACATGCTTGCCTTCGTGCTGGTGTCCGGCTCGTTGTGGATCCTTTTGGGTGAGCCTATCATCAGCATTATTCTCAATAATCACAATTTGTCCTCCTCCCTCGTTCACCTTCATGCGTTTTTTTAAGGGGAGGGGGCGCAGGGTGACGCACAAGGCCGGCAGTGTGCGTCATTCATTGCTTTTTTTTGTATTAAATCCATTGAGTCTTCATTTATTTTTAACAAAAAAGGACCATGAGTCACATTGGATGCATTTATGGTGAGATGCTAAGATAGCTGAGATGCTAGTGGTTGGCTACATACGTCATCAAAGGCCGCACATGCTTATTTGGATTTGAGTAACGGATGGATGCATCCGCGTGTGTTTGTGTGCGCGTGTATGTGTGCGTGTGAAAAGTGCACAAATCAGGTTGTTCGGCTCGTTCTAATGTCCTCCACCATGCCGAGCTGAGATGGAGGCGGTGGGGGGTTGGGGGGGGGGTGTATGACGTTGGGTTGTCCAAGCTGATTGGGCGATGGAGCGGGAGCTGTCCACGCGAGAGGTGGTGCTGAAAAAAAAGAGGGGGGGGGGGTAAGAGGGAGAGCAAGCCTGTATGTGGACAGGGAGACCCTCCCCATTGTACGTGGGACGTTATAAATTCCCACCTTTTTTTCCCCTTACATTTTTATGCATTTAAAAAATATATATATATTTAATGTGACTTAATAAGGATGTAGTTGTATGAATATGAATGAGAACGTAGTCAACAAAATGTACATATTATTAAATTTAGCCCTTTCAAGCCTTAACAGTAATGAATATTTATTTATTTTTAAATATTGTTATAGTTCACTTCTATTTCTATTCATTGGAATAACTCTAAACATTATATTAAAAATATTCCAATATGTGATACATATGTATATAAAATATATTATGTGAAAAATAATTTTTAATCAGTGAAGCCAGTATGAATTGTTTGAGATTTTTTTGTTGCTTTAAAAAGAGAGAGAAAGAAATAGGTTGCAGTTATAAAATGTCTTGCCACAAAAAAACAATCAAAATGTAGTTACCGATAGTAGTAAGTCATTAATATTCTTAAAAATAATTAAAATGATAAAAAAAAAATGGAAAAAAAAGCAAATACCTATGGATCACAATTTGCACAGTACCGCGTATCTAATAAAATGACCCAATTTATCGCAAGTCAACACTTGTATGGCCTGCAGTTGAGAAACAGCCAATAAAAAAACAAGGGGGGGGGGTCAAGAAGAAGTCACCACTTGTATTGTCAAATGTCAGTTAAAATGCAGCATTGTGGTACAACATTATTTGTTTGATTATTTCAATAAGTCACAATTTTACAAGAATAAAATACGAAATACAAATACGGTATTTGTATTGAAATGCAAATTACACCTAAGTAAATATTCGGAACTGAAAAAACTTTGTACTTAACAAATGCACTGTACTGGATTAAAAGTAAGTTTAACACACTTTACATAACACATCATTTGAACATTGAATTCAGTAATTCTTTCACATACCGCTAGGTATGGACACTTTGAGAATCACTACTCTAAAAAGTAATACTAGCATTTTCTCAGAAAACTCTGACTTGTGCTCTTAAAAAAAACAACGTAAAAATGACCCGACACCTGTTACGGCGTCCCATCCCTTCACCTGGCTGCTGCTGCTGTGCGCTATTAAAAATTCATGCTACTTAGCTTAGCACAATGTGTGTAACCATACTCCTTTTCTTTAAATTTTAATTAAAGATGTCCAACTGCTGTTTTAAGCCATTGCAAATGGACACCATAAAGGCACCAAAATGTTCAACCAAACTATACAACAAAAGCGTCGCTTGCTAAATGCTAACACACACAGGATTTTTTTAGTAGCAAAGGGGGGTGCCAATTTTTTGCTGAAAAACTCATTGATTTGCTATTAATAATAATAATAAAAAAGACATTATCTTGGGGCCAAGGAAGTACATTGAAGTGAGGGGAGGAGCTTCATTTAGTCGGGCCATATCCTTGTTTAATAGAACAAAAGTGCTTTGACGCCATCTTGTGCCCACCTATAGGCGATCACAAACATTTTTGGGTGGGCATCAATTGCTTGAAAATTTTCACTATCAGCCCTAAATAGTAGAGAACATTGTGATGTGAAATGTGGAAATACACATCAATGTCCCAGTAATTATAAACCTTCAAAGTACCGCGAAACTACTGCTAAAATCAAAAGATTTTCTTCTTTTATTCTTCTTCCCATAAAAATGACTTGCAACGTTAGTACCTCCGCTCTTAAGTGATCTTCTGCTTCCTCAGCATTCATCACCTCGTGGCGGAGCGGAACATAATGGCTGATGGGTAAATGCTGACTCAGGCTTGTTCCTCTGCGGTGTGTTCAATGTAATCGGGAAAATTTTATCACTAAACGTCAGTTGTTGTCCTTTTTTGGGGGGGGCTGTTACCTGTCTGTCTGACCGCTGACATGTCCTGAAGCCAACTCGTGTTGCATTTTTATGACTTTGACGGATTTTGCAAATTACATGCGGGCCCTAAACGCCTCATGGAAGTGTAGTCAAATAAGCACAGGAGGTTGTATTGAAGGCAATTTGCATGTCTGCTTTTGTATGTGACACTTGTTATTTTCAAGAATGAAGATTTTAAATTGATAAATTATTGTTTAGTGTCAGAGTAAATATAACGAAAGACATAATTTTAACTCAACTTTAAACAATGACTATTTTAAAGTAAATATATGATGTACATTTTATTGTAGTATTAGTATTGGAATAGGGCCACATCGAAAATGGAAAAAAAAAATCTCCACGAAAAAAGTAAGACTTCTTTTCTTTGAAAAATGCATCAAATGATTTTCTGTAGAAAACAAAAATGGAAAAATCATAACTAGGAAAAAATGAAGGTTTTGAAAAACTAAGATTTGCTTTTTCTTTGGAGAAACTTTCTCTGCCATTACCTGTGTGCTGTGCGTGTGTATGAGGATGCTGAGAGGGGGAGGGGCCAAATGAGGTGACTGCTTGCACACTTCACCGCTAATCTCACCATTAGCCATGAGACGCTAATCACCGCTAAGGGCCTGCATGAAGTTTAGCTGTTTAGCTTCACAATGCTAACAATAGCGTAACATAGATTGTTACTTTTGATTTCTTGATCAATGACATCAACTAACTAGACGCAGTTGAATTCTAGTAGAGGATTCAGGAAAGCATTTTATTGTATTTAGAAAAAAAAAATTAGTAATGTAATTTTATTATAATTTTAATTGTATTAAAAAAAAAAGATTACTGCCAATCTTGTCAGAATAATATATATTTTTCAAGAAAACAGAAAACAATGTCAAAATTGTTTGCTGTTCCTTTAAGAGGAGGAGCTTGGCTTTATTGAAAGTATACACCACAGCAGTCTCGAGAACAGAGGTGGGCATCGAGGGCCGGAGTCCTGCAGGTTTTGCATGTTGCCCTTCTCCAACACAGCTGATATATGATTAGCTCATCAGCAAGCTCTGCATAAACCCGATAAGGATCCTGTTGATTGGAATCAGCTTGTGCTGGAAGTGAGAAACCTCCAAAACCTGCAGAACTCCGGCCCTCGAGGACCGAGATTGCCCGCATCTGCTCTAGAAGGACGCGACCTCTGAATGCACGTGGAAGGAACAGGAAATGACGCGTCCGCTCGTGATGATGTCACACTGTGGTTTTTAAAGCCTGACATCTGTTCACAACACTGTCAAGTGGCGATAAAGCGAGCTAAAGAGTGACAGAAAGAGAACGAGAGCGCGAGCGAGCGAGCGAGATCCAGGTTAGAGGCGTCCATCCGTCTCAGCTCTAATAGGCTTTGACATCCTCAAGCTGGACGCTAATCACCCGCAACAGCCTTTTCGATGGCCTGATGGGGCGGACCTTTCAGGACCTGGACCCGTGGTGCTTCCGGCACCTTCAATAGGAAGTCCAAAAATGGGCATTCTCTTTAACAACAACAACTAGTCCAGTGCTGTTGAAAAATGTTCATTCTACTATTCATTAGGAACTATTTTAAATCTTCCCAAATGGTTGCAGATGTTGTGTTGGTGCCATGGCGACAGCTGTGGCAACAACATTTTTTAGCAGGCGGTGTTTAAGAACTCCACAACCTCTGCGTGTCCCCGTAGGGAGTCCGTGAAGTTACTACAGGACACTTAGTTTGATATCAGACATTCAACACAGCTGAGTAAACACCAACTCTTTAGTCGGACCTTGAACGCAACATGATGCCGCCTGATAGTCATTGAACGCAACACAATGCTAAATTGTTCTAGACGCTTAACACAACACGATGCTTCCCAGTCGACAGTGAACGCAACACAGTGCTGCTATTTCAGACACTAAAGGCAATTAAAGCGAACACAATGTTAGTACGTGAAACAACAGTGTAAAAGTACACTCTAAAAACAGTTGGGTCAAATATGGACCGATCCACTACTTGGGTCAATTTCACCCAACTTTAAGAAGAAAGAAATGGGTCTTTTAGTTCAAAACAACTCATAAATATTGGTCAGATCCTTTACTTAGGTCAAAAAATTTGGTCGTTTTGTATAAAACAACTCAGAAAGTTTGGTCGAATTGACACATAAAGTGGATCGGTCCATTTTTGATCCATAATTGGGTTTCTTTTGACCCAACTGTTTTTAGAGTGTAAATTTTTTAAAATTTTAGATAAGTCTGCTTCCAAGGTTCCAGTATATTATGGACATACTGTAGTTGCGCTGAGCCTACAACGAAATGTTAATTGTTCTGTTTAGTCAGCGTTTTCACCTTCATGGGAGAATTTCATCATTGTTGCTTTAGAATACACCGAGTGACAGATCACCGTCATGATGAATGGAGAGTGTCGTTATTGTGTGTTTGTGTGTGCATGCCAGTAGGTTACGAAGCGCGTCTATTTTTAGATTCGGCGGCCAGCTTTCTACCCTTTGACTGTGTCTGTTCTCCGATGCTGATTACAGTTTTTCTCAAATGCTAAAACATATTCCACAAACTTTAACTACATTTCCCCCGATGTTTCAACACAACACACTTTTCTAAAGCGACATCAACACAACCGCGCCTTCTCTTGAAAACTGAAACTTTCACACCCAAAAATGTAAACACTGCACACGTCATAACACAAGACAATTCAAAACACAATGTTCAATTTGTGAGAAGATCTTTTGTTTCATAACTGCCAATGCATTTTTTTTTTTAACTTTCACGGAAAATTTCAATCTATAGAAAATACAGTATTAAGTTACACAACTTGGAGACTCTATTGCACACAATAGTACTCATTGAAAACATGTTCAGGGTGT
Source organism: Leptonotus elevatus (assembly GCF_054856555.1). Lineage (NCBI taxonomy): Eukaryota > Metazoa > Chordata > Actinopteri > Syngnathiformes > Syngnathidae > Leptonotus > Leptonotus elevatus. Next base: position 11,083,492 of record NC_141254.1, read on the forward strand.
GAAGTTTTTTTTATTGACTTTATTCACTCCACACATCACACTTACTGTGCGGTATCATGTCATTGAGATACATCGGGCCACATCACCTCATCCACATCATAGGCTATATTCTCCCATACCGTTGCACCGCGGGAAAAACGTCCTAGATTGGCGATTCCATCCTTGGAAGGCCTCCACTGGGATGTCATCACAGGCCATATAACTTTAGGAAAGGCGAGTAGGTGGAAGACAGATGTGTAGAAACTTTACTGTTGGTGGCGATCCAATTTCTAATTTGGTTTGTTCCGTGGAAGCGGCCATTTTCCCAGATGATCACTTCAGACATGGTCAATGAGAGTTGCTCACATCTCGTCCGTAATAATGGTGCGAGATCTTCTTCTCTTCCTCCATGGCCAGCTCCTTTCCCTCTGACTCGAAAACTCCTCTTCCTCTGGCTCTGCCTTCATCCATTGTGTTTGTTTGGAATCTCCCAGCATGGGTGTGGTCACATCACGAGCAAAAAGTGTCTTCAACTTTGAATTGTTGTGTGTAATGAATTTATTTATTGCTGACTGTGGCAAGAATTTTGCACCACGTGACCTTTCATTTGAGAATGTGAGCAGAGTTCTTTTCTTGTGTTTTGGCGAGGCAAAATGTGTTGCAAAGATTTATGAGACCGGAGGATTGTGTTTTGTGAATTGTGTCTTCGTGTGAAATGTGTTTATGCTACTGGCAAATGAGGTTTACATTTATTAAAATGTGTTTCGACGACTGGTCATTTGGTTTATAACATTGGCTTTTGTGTTTTAGCATTTAATAAAAACTGTAATCTTGTCGGGCTTTGTCGTCACCGCAGACACTGAACACATCACAATGATTCTTGTTTTTTTTTTAGACCTGAATGCAGCACAATGCTGCTTCCTTGGACACTGAATGCAACACAGTAACGCCAAGTAGACCCTGAATGCAACCAAATGATCCTATGCAGGGTTTTTCCTGGCTCAAATGGAGGCAAAGGTGGCATCATACTGACTTTTAATGGGTGAACGCAACACCATGCTGCTCTTTTGAACACAACATGTTCAGATTTGTTTAAACACAAACATTACTGCTGTTTTATCAGTAGGGATGTAACGATAACGGCGATATCGCGATATTAAAACTGCCGCAATATATCGTCGTCGTCATGTCACGATATTATAATATATAAACAGTACATCTGTTAAAAAATGTGGGTTGATTTCCATTTGTGCAGTTCTGGCACCCTTTGGTGGCTAGTTTTTTTTTTTGTGCAGTTTAATTTTCACAAGGCACATTTTGGCCCTCTATGTTTAAATTCCACGCTAATGGTCAGATGAAGGGAAATGTAATATGCTTGTGAAGCGATATGTGGAGGAAACCAATGTGTGCTTGCATTAGCAAGTAAGCGCCTCAATATATATATATTATATTTATATATTTTTGATATATTATATTTATATTTTTCTTTGTTACAATGTACAAAAGCACAATATTGTGTTTTTTCTAGTATGGGCAAATTTTTCACAATATTGTGACCTTTCGCCAACCTCCCCACAATATTGTGACCCTCGTATCGTGATAATATCATATTGTGATGTTTGGACATCGTTACATCCCTATTTATCAGACACTGAAGGCAACCCAACTAAACATAATTTCCCACAGCCTAGGAAGACAGTGAACGCAGCACGGTGCTGTGCAGTGATGTTGACGATTTCCCTGCGGTCCCACAGAGCTGAGTTCGACGCTGATGGAGAAAATGCAGGCCCAGGAGATGCTGAGCGGCCTGAGGGTGCCAGACATGGACGATCTGGGCAACTTCTTCAGCTCGCTGCCCACCTCCACACTGGTGGGCATCGGCGCCCTCGCTGCCATGCTGGCCTACTGGCTGGCCACCAGGCCTTGCCCCATCAAACCGCCATGCAGCCTCCTGCACCAGTCCGAGGAGGTGCCGGTAAGATGTACACAAATGTTGAAAATACAGTGTTTCCTCGTTTTCCGCTGGGGTTAGGTTCCAAAAAATACCCACAATAAATTTAATCCGCAAAATAGTTAGCTTTATGGTTGACATTTATTATAAATGTTTTAAGACTCTATAAACCCTCACAACACAGTTTATACACTTTTCTCATCAAGGCATTTACATTTTCTTACATTTCTCACTTGTTTAAACATTCTCAATGTTCAAACCTTAATACATTTTTTAAAATAGATACATTACTGTAAAAAAATGCATGCAAAATGAAAAAAAAATCCACGAAACAGAGAGACCGTGAAAAGTGAACCGCGTCATAGCGAGGGAACACTAATTACAGATCTGGAATGCTCAGGTCGAGAGCTTTTATACGATGTACGATTTGATGAGGTTTGTTAAAAACACATATTTGATTGTGAGATTATAGGAATATTTTTATTATTGCATCAGCATTAGAAGTGTATATCTGGAAAGTACTGGTCACAAGCTTTAAGATGACATATGAGTCGAGTTTGCAAAAAAAAAAATTTGGGTCACATTGTCATCACATGATGACAAATAGTTGCATATCTGAAAAGCCGTCATCAAGGCCTTTAATATGACATACAAGTCAATGTGGTTTGTTGCAAATAGATTTTTGACTGTGAACATTTTGGACATTTTCGCAACAACAAAAAAATTTGTTGGTCATAATGTCATCATATGAGAAGACATTGACAAAATATTTGTATATTTGGAAAGCAGCCACCAAGGCCTTTAATATGACATGCAAGTTGATGTGGTTTATTGCAAACTGATTTTAATCTTGAGATTTCGAACATTGTCGTGATGAAAAAGACACTTTTTGGTCATATTGCTGTCCTATGCGGAGATATTGACAAAATAAGTCACATCTAGAAAGCAGCCGACAAGGTCTTAAATATGACGTATAAGTCAATTGGGTTTGTTGTATATTAATTTTTTATCATAAGATTTCTGTTTAAAAAAAAAGCTTTATTTTTATATTTATTTTCACTAAGACAAATATTTACATAAATTAATATTTAATATATTAATATTTAGTATTTTTTGTTAAATTAATATTAACATTTATTTCACATAAATAAATTTTCAGAAAAGAAGAAAGATAGAAGAAAGAAAAATAACTTGCTCGTATTGGTGTATCTTTTAATGAAGCGCGAAGATGGTGGTCGCAGGTCCATGATGGGGGATAGTTCCAAGCTGCTGACTCATTACCACGACGACGCTAGGACAATGTACGAGGTCTTCCAGCGAGGCCTCCATGTATCAGGTAAGCGAGGACTATCGAAGCGATCGATCCCACAAATCGATGCAATGTTTGGTTGCCATGGTGACAACTGTCATCTTCAGGTGACGGGCCTTGCTTGGGCTCGCGACTCCCCAACCAGCCTTACAAATGGATGTCCTACAAAGAGGTGAGGTGGTAGTCCGACATTTTGATTTTAAAGCAGATATTTTAGGGTGATTTTAGCCATTTTCAGGGGTCTTTCAAAGACATTATTTGTCCTTATGAGACCATATCTGAATAATACCAAACTCAAGCCTGGTATATCCTGGTATGATTCACAGACTCCCCCTATTGTCAAAATGTTTAAATGCAATAACTCCATGCCCTGGCTACTAGTCAAAGTCCCATTGCACTTAAGGCTTCCCTAGCAGAAGTCATGTGACTTCCAGTCAGACTTGAAGCCGCATGAGAAGTGAGTGATGTAACAGTGATCATTTGAACTTGTTGTTTTATTGCAACGTGTGTCTGCGTGTCTAGTGTGGTAAATTCCCTTGTCATACAGTAATTGTCATGTGGTGCCCACGCAGGTCACGTCGCGGGCCGAGCATCTGGGATCGGGCCTGCTACACCAGGGCTGCAAAGCCAGTCCAGACCAGTTCATTGGGGTCTTTGCTCAGAACCGGCCCGAGGTTGTCCTCCTTTTCTCACTCAGCCCTCCCAATTACAACTTTTACCCAATGCCTCCGAAAGCCATAAAACATGTTGACATTGCAGTTTATGAATAGAATAGCTTTACTGTCATTGTAACATGTACCCATCCCAAAGGTATTAACTAAACATTAATAAACAATAAATAGTGCATAAAGAATGCAAAATACCTAAATTAGTAGCATAAACTGATGTTAACAAACTGCCATTAGCATTAGCATGTATTTCCCATAATGTTAACAAGCAATTTTAGCATTGGTCGAACTCTATTATGATCAATAAAGTGTGCTAATGTCAGCATTTACCTTAAAGTCAATAAACCAAAACATTTCAGAAAACTGAAAACAGCAACGTTATCGTTTGCCAAACTACTATAACATTTCATTTAAGTGAGCTCATGTAAACTAATTATCTTTGACAACTTAATTTGCATTTGTCAAACTTCTATCTAAACTCATCATTCAAGTTTGACTAGTCCGCTCAAGTAAACAAACAGCCGCTAACGTGCGCATTTGTCAGTTTGACTGAAGTAAGGTAATGATAGCAAACGGATCATTTATCAATGCTAATCTTTGTTAAACTTAAGTAAGTAAGTAAGTAGTATTAGCTAATGTTAGAGTAGACAATATTAAGTATTGTACTCTTTGCGTGTTCAATTAACTGAATGGTGAGATTCTGTTGAAGGAGTTCCTTTGCAAAGGTTTTTAATTAACAGAAGCTTCTGGTCCACATATACAAACCATCCAAGCGATGGTCTGTTCTGATGTGGCTCCCTCTCTCCAGCTCACATCGTTATTTATTCACAAAAAGGGTTCAGAAAAAGGTCAGCCCACAACACACCTGGTTACAACTGGATACAAGAGAATCCGTTCCCATGGGTATAAATCAGATTAAAAGAATACAATCACACATCGGCCCGTCTCCTTCGGAAGAGACAGATACCAGACCCATACACTCCCTTTTAGATTACGAATGAATAGACAGACCCGTTGCTCTTTCTCATGAAAGTAACACAGATAAGAATATAGGTCTATTCATACAGCCATACTAAATTAACTAAATTATAAACGGCTAAAATATAATTTAAAACTAAAAAACAATGTTAATAACTCATCATTCCCTCATTTGAGCTCTTGAGAGCTCAACACATTAAAACATTTTTTTTTCAATGGTTGTGTGATAAAAATAATTATCCTTAAAACATCCCTTTAGCAAAAGAGGAGGTAATTTAGCAATCATATGACATTAAAAAACAATTTGATACATTTAAAAGATTTTTAGTGGAATAAGCATAGCATATGTGAGGCTTAACATAAAATGTTGTTCATTAAAAAGTGTCGCAATATATCGGCAGACGAATATGTGTTCTTTGAAGCCATCTTGTGATGAAGTTCTTTGAAGGTCTTTTTTTTTTTTTTTTTTTTTTAATGAAAAGAGTGTCGCAATAGTTCGTCTCTTCTTTAAGAATTTGGGGTAGACTACCCAAATTCTTCGATTTGTCACCTGGGATTATTCTGCCCAAAATGTGACTGATCAAAGGAATGATTGCCCAAGAAAAGGCACTTGCTCTTGATCCGTTGACTGATGTCCTCAAACGGCAGCTCCGGAACCGGGCACGGATTCAGCTGACGTGGCTCCAGGTCGGAGGTGATAAGATTGATGCTCCAGTTGTGGAATTTCGTCTCTCCTTTCAACCTGAGAGCATCAGTTGATGAGATGGCCGAGCCTGACACGTCTCCTTTCCAGTTGTGGAATTTCTCCTCATCAACCCCCTGGGGCCGTTCTCCTGAGTGCAGAAACTTTTCATTTTTAGTTTCTCATAAACTCACATAAATTTTATTTGGAGGAAAAAACCCTGATAGTTTTGTTAGTTGGGATTAATAAATGTTATTTGATTAAGATCCGTAGGTCCTGTGCTGTTGGAACAGGAAAAGATCTATTTTTTGTGACATTAAAATAGAGCCCAGCCCTTGATTGAGTTGAATGACATTCGCTCATTCATTAATATAAGACAGAGCTTATAAATATTTATCTTTCAAATAGGTTTTGTTCAATAATAGGTAATTTTTTACCATGACTAAATTTGTTCTAAATTTGCATAACTGTGCCTTTCATATCTTATTCTCTTCCCAGAATCCCATGACCGGCCGAATCCTGGCATGCTGGGAAAAATTCACATATATTCATATTATCTATACTCTTTTGCAAATACTGGGCTCCAAACATTACATTTTTCAAATATGATTCTGAGATAAAAGATATAATATAATATAATTACCTTCATTCGGCGAATATGCATTATTGTCCTTGCTTGCTTCAGACTTACTTTGCGATCGATTTCCTCTGATAGATTTCTTCAAACTGTGGATTTATCATTTTCAAACTCATCCTGTCAATTGGAGTGTAGGCCGATACCCCACAACCTTTTTAATTTCGTTTTTAAGTTTGATTTTAATTTTCTAAACCGTCTACATTGGTTCAATTCTTAAACATAAACTCCCTCATTTGACAAAGATCCACTGATTTTTTCAAACACGTCAAGATAAAGGGAGGACAAAATAAAAACCTCATGACTCAAAAGACGTCATAAATAACTCAACCCTCTAAATCAGGCTATGAGATAAACAAAAGAGCTACAAAACACTATAAAACTAAACATAAGCAGATACAACTTAAGACACTAATATATGATGACTTTGGGGCCATAAAAATAGAGGTAACCATATTACTCTAATTCTCCTAGAGTCCCGAAAATTATTTAAACTGCCAATCAACCTCACCTCTTTTATAGATTAGTGGGGCTGAGGATAAAATCATCTTCAAACTGCTAATCTTTCACATATTAGCGGGGCTCATAAAAAACACAGCACACAAAAATATTTCTGGGATTTATAAATCACAGTGCTGTAAAAAAAATATATATATATCAAACTTAGCCATCAAACTCTTAGTTAGTCTTTTACTTGTTACTACTCATTTTATTCTATTATTTATTTTATACTATAGCTGCAGCTGGACGAAGTCCAAAAAAGTTCCTCACGGGGAAAATAAAAATATATCATATCATAACATATTAATAAAATTCCCATTGTACCAATTCAGAAACTGATTCTCCCAAAAATATAGGCAAAAATTTAGTAGGCTATAGATTGAAATAAATTTTCTCAAATCCCTCATTTCAAATTTACATATGTCGTTTTCAATTTCCTGAAATATCTTGCTATAGATCACAGTTCCCCACTCAACACATCAAAATGCCTTGCATATCACTATGTAGCATTTTACTGAATGGATCACATCTCATTCCGACCACCAACTTTCTTTGTCCAGACCCCCAGCAAAAGGCAGGACGGCAGCTGTTGTTAATGTTCAGTCCTGGCCAGCATGGCGGCTGTTGTGGCAGCAATGTTCAGAGCAGGCATTTAGATTTCCTCTGGATGCAAAACAGCCATAGGGGAGAAGTCACTAGAATGAGGCGTATACACAGTCACTGGGCATCGAGGAATTTGAACATCATGTTTTTCTTAGGCACAGGACGAGAAGACTGTTGCTCTGCGGCTTTTGACCTTTGATCTCTGCCACATCCATTCAGACGCTGTCTGCAATGTGGATCAGATGACACACAGTCTTTCTGAGAGCTCACCTGATCAAAAAATGCACATTCGTTGATACAATGCTTTAAAAATGCCAGACTGAGGATATGGGATCACAGCAAGACAGTTCACTCCCTGCTTTCTCAAAAATGTTTCGTAAAAAACACAGCCTCTTTATTCATTTCTCTTTTTTTTTTTTTTTCAATACCCCTTCAAATAGCTACTAGCCATACAACGTATCAGCAGCTGGGGCGCATCCCGTTCGCAGTTTGTAATCAGTGAAGGCCATCAAACCCTCATCTGCCTTGGAACTCAAACATCAGTTTCTGAAATGACACACTCAGAGAAAAAACAAATATTAAAAATCATTATCAACATGTCTTTATTCAACTATCTTATTTCCAGCCACAGCTATAAAGATGTAGGCATAATTATATCAACTCTCAAACAAAATGCCATTATTTTATCATTACTCTTTATTCATTTGTCCCGAAAAGGGAAAGTTAACAAATTAACCATCGTCATCAATCATTAAAGTGTAAAGATTTATTAGCTCAGTCAAATACTATTACTTATTTTATATTGTTTATCATTCCTCTCTTACCATTTTGACAAAAAAAGAGTCCCATTACGAGGACACATTATGCTCACAGCGCACAGCCCAGCCCCCACCTTTTTTTCTAACCTAGAAACGGGGGAAGGGGGGGGGGAGGAATCTTAACATTATAAATCGCAAAACCTATTTTATCATATTCCCATTAATAAAACAAACGCCACTATCACAACAGTATCATCTCACACAAAACAACACCAAACTTAGTTAAAATATTAAAGAAAAACAAACAAAATCCCCATATGCACACTTCTCACTTACAAACCCCCACCTTTTTTTAGAAGCTAGGTCACACACTCAAATGCATACGCACACACTCTTCAGTCATTATAAAAAAAAATAAACGGTGTTATTCCTTCAATTCGTTGTCTACAAATCTTATAGCATTCAAACTGCAGTTTTATACGGTGATTTCAGTAAACGGGTAACTTTGAACAACCCATCCGTAAACTGCTCCACAAATGCTGGAGTCATTTTAGCATCAAATTCAGCCTTTTTCCATTACCAACAAAAAAAATACAAAAGTCTGACATACCATTTTGTCCAGCAAAAGCTTAATATACAATCGATCCATAGTTCGTTTTTTCATTGTTCATCGACGCTTTTATTTTTCGCTGAACCGGAAGCGCATTCAGGACAAACCATTCTGTATCCGGGTCGAAATCGCCTCCATTTTTGTTTGTAGTTTTTGATGTATACATTCGGTTTTAATACAGTGACGTCTCACTTTTAGTATTAATAGTTCAATATGTTAACACATATGGCCACACACAGACACACATAAGAATCACGTGACCTCTCGTTTATACACAGCGGTTACCCAATCCCGCTGAGCTAAACTGTTCTCCCTTTATTGCAAAATTTTTGCAAGGCGCTTATTTTTTAAGAAATTTGTCACGCGCTCACGAATTCAACCGTGGAACAAAAGGAATTCAAACGGGAATCCTGACCTCAAAACTACATATTGTAGAAGCGCCTACAAAATAAAATAAATCACGTAATCTCTCGATTGCAAATACAGTGATACAAAATCCAATCATCGCTGTAATCAACCTGGACCCCTTTCTGTTCAATTTCAAACAGGCGCTTTTTCAAAAAAAAAAACATATTACGTGTAAATAGGACTTTTTCAATAAGAGCCATGAACAAATATGATACTCGTCCCCAAATCGGCCAAAACTGCTTAAAAAGCAGAGCGCATACCATAATCTTCAATATATATTATGGTCTAAGGATTCTTCATAGCGTTGACGAAAAACAAAACAAATCAAAAAATTAACCGCTATTTCTTCCTGTACAAAAAAAGCTTCATCACTTCGAGTCTGCATCACGTCACCTTCAAATGCACCACTCCACGACGTGTTTAGTTCAATATCGTCGGAATTATCACAACTCACAATAGAACGACATCAAACTACACTCGTTCACACAGATCTCTTTTAAAATTTAGACAATTTTGGAAGACGAAAAAACCAGCTGCAGCGGACCAGACAGACAAAACTTCTTCTACGTGGATAAAGATCTCCACTTACCGTACTTTATTTATTTAGGCCTAGAAGTTCCGCCCGTCTTTGAACGCCGCAGCTTGTTCCACGTCAGAATAACACCTTCCGTTTGGTTCAACGGAGGAGACCATTCGTTATAATTCAGCGTCGGCGGTCACCATTTGTTAGAGTAGACAATATTAAGTATTGTACTCTTTGCGTGTTCAATTAACTGAATGGTGAGATTCTGTTGAAGGAGTTCCTTTGCAAAGGTTTTTAATTAACAGAAGCTTCTGGTCCACATATACAAACCATCCAAGCGATGGTCTGTTCTGATGTGGCTCCCTCTCTCCAGCTCACATCGTTATTTATTCACAAAAAGGGTTCAGAAAAAGGTCAGCCCACAACACACCTGGTTACAACTGGATACAAGAGAATCCGTTCCCATGGGTATAAATCAGATTAAAAGAATACAATCACACATCGGCCCGTCTCCTTCGGAAGAGACAGATACCAGACCCATACACTCCCTTTTAGATTACGAATGAATAGACAGACCCGTTGCTCTTTCTCATGAAAGTAACACAGATAAGAATATAGGTCTATTCATACAGCCATACTAAATTAACTAAATTATAAACGGCTAAAATATAATTTAAAACTAAAAAACAATGTTAATAACTCATCACTAACATAAACTATTGCCTGTCAGCACATTAGCATGTTAGTTTTATTTGCTTTGAGAGATTATCATCTTCCATCCATCCATTTTCCAAACCGTATAATAAAATAAAAAAAGGATTCAAATGTTAGCATTTGCCATATTGTTAACTGACTGAACAAACTTGATTATAATTAGTCAAGTAAGCAAATGTAAGCCACTAATGTTGGGGTTTATTGTTATAAGCTAATGTAAGCAAACTCCCTTTGACATGTTAGCATTTGTAACTGTATTAATATATAGCATTTTTATTGCAGTGGATAATCTCGGAGCTAGCGTGCTACACATACTCCATGGTGGTGGTGCCCCTCTACGACACGCTAGGTCCTGACGCCATACGCTTCATCATTAACACGGGTAAGACACTCATTAGCCGCTGCGCTAACATGGCATGGTGATCTTATAACTGGACAAGAGCAGATGTACACATAACTTACTGATACAATAATTACAAATAATTACAAATCTGGACAGCTCTGGTCACAAGCTTTAATATGACAATGATATGATTTTTGATTGTGACAATTTAGACATTTTCGTAAAGGAAAAAACAACTTTCTTATATAATTTGAGCGCTATATAAATAAAACTATAATTGTAGATGTGGGTAGTACGTTAGTGTGCGATTTGTATCCCCGCAGCCGACATCTCCACCGTTATCTGTGACAAAGTGGACAAGGCGCAAGTGCTGCTAGCTAACGTGGAGCGCACAGAGACGCCGGCCCTGCGCCGCATTGTTCTTATGGACGACCTGGACGCCGCCCTGGTGGAACGTGGACGCGGCTGCGGCGTGCACGTGCAGGCAATGCAGGAAGTGGAGGTATCGCACTGCTGCCACGCTGAGCAACGTTAGCATTTGTCAGACCGAAGAGTGGCCAGTCGAGTTGTGGTGTAAGATAATGCAGATGTACGCCGAACAATTAGCAACATAAGCATTTGTCAGTTCAACACATTTGCTCCACAGTTGCGAGTTTGTCGGCTAATGAATGACAGGGTACTGTCTAATTGCGTGACAAAAATAACATCTCATGCTACCTAATAACATTGTTGTTGTGCCACTTATATTGCGTCATGAGCTTTTGTCAAAAGACAACAAACTGGTTTGTCACTTCTGCTGTACGTGTTTTGCACAAAACGATTTACACGGAAACACAGGTTTAAAATAGCTTCTTTGTTCTTGTCTGCCCACAGGCACTGGGCAGAGATCACCATCAAACACCTTTTGTAAGTAAATAAAAAATAACTGGATACGTTTCATCTCACCAACCACTTCATTAGGTACACAATCTAATGAGTTCCAATGGAAGAGCAGAACACAGGTTTTCCAAGTCTCACCATTTATTTATTGATTATTTATTTTTCACTCCTTTCTTTTCTTTTATTTTTTTCTAAACTTTAAAAAAACTATATATTTTTTGTTGAATTTAAATTTGTTGTAACTTTGAAAAACTTTAATTTTCAAAAATGTTATTTTTTAAATTTGTGCATAACCATTTGTATTTTTACTACATTAAAACATTCAGTTATTATTATTTCTAAGCATTTTTACAGAGCAATGTTTACTTATGTTTTACAAAATTTACAAAAAGATTGTATTTTATTTTTTTAACAAAATTATCCACATTTCTTTTCAAATATTTAAAATGTTAGTGGAAATTTTATTTTTCTATGAATTCTCTATAAATAATTCTCTATATATTGCATTTGTTTTAGCTCAGTTTTTGCTGAGAATTCTTATTGTGTATTTTTGCAGAGCATTTCTTTTATTTCATTTTTTATCTACTTTATTTTCATGCACCTTTATTTATATTTTTAATAACTACTTTTTGCAGAACATTTAATTGTAGTTTTAAAAAATAAAATAAAAACATATTTAAATTAGATTATTTTTTTCCAAAATATTGGCACACTTGCCATGCATTTTCACCCCACTCATGTGTTGTTACTAGAGCTGTCAAACGATTAAATGTTTTAATCAGATTAGTCACATCTTAGAATTTTGATTAATCACGATTACTCACTTAAATAAAAAGGCTTTTTATTATCATTTTTTGCCCGCCAAATTTGAAGATCACCTGTTATATGTTAATTCTTTCAACATTTAATGTTATGAGGATGTTGTCAAAAAAATTTGAGTTTGAGTTTTTAGTTAATTACTAATTAAAATGGAAAAAGAAAAAATTACCACAGTATAATATTCTCAATGTCATACAGAAACTTTTATTAAAAAAATGACTTTAATGCATGTAGTTATGTTTATTGGTCAAACACAACCTATGCTACCTTTAACGTAACCAGCCACTGACAAGCTAAAGGATCATCTGTGGTCAAAATTAATAGTGCGATTAACATGCATTAATACATGATTATAATGCGCACATTTTTTGTGATTAATTAGTTCACGCTTTAACTTTGACAGCACTAATTGTTACGCACAATATTTTTTTCTCATTATTATAATAGTCTGATGTCGATGAAATCATGAATATGAAATGATGATGTGACTGTTTTCCCCTCCACACAGCCGCCCTCACCACAGGACCTTTCTATTGTGTGTTTCACCAGTGGAACCACAGGTGAGAGGTGACCCGCAACCACTGCAGTCCATCCACAAAACATCACTCGGAAATAATAAACAACACTTAACACTGTAACCTGCTTTTGTACATTGTTATTTTTTTTATTCAATGTGCACCACACAGGTAAAATATATAAAAAAAATAAAAATAACAAATCACATTCAATATCAAATTAGAAAATCTATAAATGATAAATGAAATACATGAATTACATTCAATTAAAATTGTATATATGTGTGAATGCAATTGTACCTAATAAAGTGGCCCTCCCTGTGTTGACCTTCACCTTTTATCCGTCCCGCTCAGGAAACCCGAAGGGGGTGATGCTCACCCACGGGAACGTGGTGGCTGATTTCTCGGGCTTCCTCAAAGTGACCGATGTGAGTCAACAAATCGACAGCATTTATTTCACTTTTTCGACTATTTTCATGACTGTTTTTCCTGCATCTTCTTCTTCTTCTTCTTCGTAGAAAGTGATTTTCCCCAACCAGGACGATTGCCTCATTTCCTTCCTGCCGCTGGCTCACATGTTCGAGAGGCTCATCGAAGTAAGCAGTGTTCCTGTGTGTGGCACTCCCAACACACAGACACGTATACACACGTCTCACAAACAATCAGGAAGTGGCCCTGTTATCATTCCACCCACTTACTGTACTTCTGCCCTGCAACAGGGGGTTGTTGGAAGTCCATATTTGGGCACTTGCCTGTTGCCACATGTCTGGCTCAGGCAAGGGAACAGAAATGTTGTTTTCAGCTTTAAAAAAAACAACCGTGAATCGTTTATGTGTGTGTTTTTTTTTTTATCTCTCTTTCATAATCACTTTGAAAATTGCATCAATTTTTTAAAATGTTTCTTTCATGACTGCTATGCATGAAGCTAGCAAGTTAACATGTCAAAAAGTGTACATATGCTAGGGTACATAAGATTTAATTTTTTTAATAAATTTTTTATCTTAGTTAGGATCATATATTTATTTACTTTTATATGGATATGTTTGTATTAAATTTAATTGTTTAATTAATTAGTTACATTTCTTTGTCAGGTGAGCAATTTTTCAAATTCAGCAATAATAACCTGTCCCACTGCTAATTTTTTTTTGTCACGCAGCGATAGGCAATTGAAAATGAGCTGCGTTCACAAGCGCCGCCACACTAAGTGTTGTGTTTTGTCAACCAGTCGGTGGTCTACTGCCACGGCGGGCGCATCGGCTTCTACCAGGGCGACATCCGCTTGCTGCCCGACGACATGAAGGCCCTGCGGCCCACCATTTTTCCCGTGGTGCCCCGCCTGCTCAACCGCATGTACGACAAGGTGCGTTTGAGAACTCCACACTGTTTGACAAGATAAAAAAAATAAAAAAAAGTTGATAGTGCTGTCACTATCGAATATTTTTAGAAGTGATTAATCTATTGCTCATTCAATTAATTAATTGGATTAATTTTAATTTTGCATCAAAGTGTATTACAAAAGATTATTTTTTCTCGATTGCTTTTTATTAGCCAGTGATTGGTGTTTATTTTGTACTTGGCTCCAAAAGAAATTCTCCAAACAATTCCTCTATTACTAAAATAGTTGTCGATTAATTTGATAATGGATTACTTGTCGATTAATCAATTAATTTTGACAGCTCTAGTTGAAAGTGGGCTCTATTTATTCTGGTCTGCAGATCTTCAGCCAGGCCAACAGCCCGTTAAAGCGCTGGCTCCTCAACTTTGCCGCCAAGAGAAAAGGCGCCGAGGTCAGCAGCGGCATCATTCGCAGCGACAGCGTCTGGGACAAAATCTTCTTCAGTAAGATTCAGGTAACACTTTTGTTTTGTTACCATTTTTTCACTGACTTGCAAAAAATGCCTTTCATCTCTGCAAGCACAAGGATAAGAAAAAGTATGAGGCGTGTTTGTATGTGCGCGTGTTGCAGGCCAGCCTGGGTGGGAGACTGCGGATGATCATAACAGGGGCGGCTCCCACATCTCCTACCGTGTTGGGGTTCCTCAGAGCAGCTTTAGGATGCCAGGTTATACAATACACACACACACACACACATCGGCAGTTTCTGGTATGTGAAATATGTGTGGCCGCACAGATGAACATGTTTCCTTGGATGGCATCAGAATGAATACTTATCTAACAACATGAGAAAAATATTTTTTCTAAATGGCTAAAATACATCAAACTCACCAGAGATGCTGGCTATTAAATGTATACATTTTTACACATTGCTATAGATGTCTTTTGGTAGTTGAAGTTGTTCATAATACGTTTTGCTCCAACCAACCAATCATAGGACAGAAAAATGTGAACATCTTCAAGTGCCCTGTGTGGATGAATTTGAATTCTGATTGGTTAAGAAAGAGTCTCATAAATTCCATCGGCCAGCTTTGATTATTGTCAAGGCAGATTAGATTGACATGGCAACAACAAGAAACTAAAATCTGATTGTACAAAAAACAAAAACAAAAAAACTGGTATCCGCTAGGTGTGTGAATTGCCTAGTACCTGGCGATTCGATTCGTATGACGATTCATAGGTCACGATTCGATACCGATTAATCCCGATACAAATCTATAAATTGATTATTGCGATTTTTTTTTTTTACTCACATTTAGAAAATAGTAATCAGTAAACTTCTACATGTACACTGTAGGATTTGTATGAAAATGTATTTATTTATCTGAAAATTCTGGCTTATAACTGAGCCACTGCATTTAACAAACAGGTTGCAGTCTGTTTCATGTTTGAACAGCACTGAAATCAAATATTTAGGCTTAATGTTCCATTAATATAACATTCTTCCATGCTTAATGTGTGAATCCTAACCCTAAGTAAGACGTTTTGTTGAATATTCCCATAAACAATGTATGTTTAAAAATCGATTGCGCGCTGTAACATCGCGATATATTGCCGAATCGTACTGAAAACAGAGCAGCCAAGAGAAATGCTATAAAATGAAGAAAAAAAAGACTAGGAAATAAATTAATACAAGTTCATGGAGCATATTAGAATGAATAAACAACTTCAATTTTAGGTTGTACTATAAATATAGATTGTAAAAGTAGCTCATTGCTTCTGATTGTGTTTAGGCCTTCTCTCCCTAACCTTCCACCCACTAGTGATAAACTGTTCCAGGCTCATTTTATAACATTGATTCCGACATAAAAGTGTTAAAACAAATCATCAAATCCACTATAAGACTGACCCATGCTTCCCCCTGCAGGTGTACGAGGCATACGGGCAGACGGAGTGCACGGCCGGCTGCACTTTCACCACGCCCGGAGACTGGACCCCAGGTGAGCGCTCGTTGTTTATGCAACGGGACTCGGGCCTTACCCTAATCCAATAGGTCAGAAAGGCGCGGAAAAATAGTCGAGTAATTAACAAGCGTTGCAATGCGGTCGCAAACTCAGCCAAAGAAGACGAGATTGGTTTGGCAGCATTACAGACGCAACATGTTCAAGTGATGACTCAAACGTGAATTCATCTGGAATGACGGACTGAAAAGGAAGACGCTTCAACTTCACCTTTCAAACCAATCATTATAAGATTAAATAATTATAGGATGAGTTAAAATTGCTTTCTTGCATAAGCATGAAAAGAAAAGCTATGGTGAATGATAAAGAAACAGAAGTCATACGTTTACATATAAAGTGCAGTAATACTTATTTGCCTATTTGCGTTTTTGTTGTTGTTTTTTTTAACCCCCAGAATGTTTTTTTTTCCATGGCAAATTATGGAGCGTATATTATTTGATGATTGTAGCTATTTGCGGTTGGGCTTTTTATTTATTTATTTTTGTATTTACCTTTTATGCATTTATCTCAGGAAACAATTAGTTTATTTATTGTGAATAACATAATAAAATAATGGGGGGAAAACACTTTTATATTTTACTTTTTCTTTTTTAATTTATTTCATTGATTACATTATTTTTTTATTCAAATAAGTAATTAATTGTATTTATTTAAAAAATCTATACATATATATTTATTAGATTGGCTTTTATTACTTAAAAAGTATAATCGCAATATTTGTATTATTTCTTTTAACTACTTTTATTTTATTGATTACATTCTTTTTATTAAAATAAGGAATGTATTTACTATTTACTATTAAAAACAGTACATTATTGTCTATTTATTACAGTAGGCTTCTACTATAAAAACTTATCATTGCAAAATTTGCTTCATATCTTAACATATTGTCATCATATGGTGACGGAGTAGCTGGTGTGTTTAAACGCATGCAACCTGTTCCTGCAAATGAACTACATTTCAAAGAAACGATACTGAGCTTGGTAGCATAATGTAGTCCAGCATTGCCCCCTGCTGTACAGTACTGGTATTACAGAAGCAGTTGCTGAAATATAGATTCTCGTTTTGTTAGTGAAGAAGATGTTGTATGATTTTGCCCCCTAACAAGTTGTTTGATTTTGGTGTTTAGGTCACGTCGGCGCTCCGCTACCGTGCAACCTGATCAAACTAGTGGATGTTCCCGAGAAGAACTACTTTGCCGCCAAAGGAGAGGGCGAGGTAAGTGTAAACAGTGAAGAACATTTAGCTAATATGAGTCTGGTAAATGTAGATCATTTTAAGTCTTTGATTAAACTAACATGTTTGCATCACGAATGTTTAAAATAATGTTGAATATTCAACAAACCTAACAGGTTTTTGCAAACACAAATAAAGTTTCTTAACGTTCACAAAAGTACAAAGAAATGTGACATTTTCAAAATATGTTTGAATTTAAAATAAGTTCCTTGTTTGCATTTGACGTTTTTCCAATCAGGTTTGCGTGAAGGGAACCAACGTGTTTAAGGGCTACCTCAAAGATCCCGAGAGGACCGCCGAGACGCTGGACCCGGACGGCTGGCTCCACACCGGCGACATCGGCAAATGGCTGCCCGTGCGTTTCGTAAATGGACCCCATCCATTGATAGTCGATTGATTATTGTACTCTTGTCCTTTTTTGCAGAACGGCACGCTGAAGATCGTGGACAGGAAGAAGCACATCTTCAAGTTGGCGCAGGGCGAGTACATTTCCCCCGAGAAGATCGAGAACATCTACATCCGGAGCGAGCCCGTGGCTCAGCTTTACGTGCACGGGGACAGCCTCCAGGTCACTTTCGCACTTTAAATGTCCATCTTTATTTTAATAACATGTTTATGGAGAGGGATTTGATTCTGTGATTTTCCAAATGTAAAATAATCTTTGATATCCACGAAAGGATGTGCATATTTACGTAGATCTGAAAAAACACGGGGAAAATGGCGTAACTAGTTTTGAGACTAATCTCTCCCCATATATGATCCCTGTGCGCAGTCCTGCCTGGTGGGGATTGTCGTGCCCGACCCGGAGGTCATGCCCACGTGGGCCAAGAAGAAAGGCATCTTAGGCACCTACAAGGACCTGTGTAAAAACACAGTAGGTGGCGCGGTTGTACACAAAATGGCATTTTGGAGGGACCCCGTGAATTGTGATGCGTGTGTTCATAGGAACTGAAGAAGGCCATCCTCGAGGATCTGGTGCGTCTTGGCAAGGCCAGCTCTCTGCATTCCTTTGAGCAGGTGACTAACAAGATTTTTTTTTTTCATGTTTATTTAAATAGATTAAAAATAAAAATAAAAATACAAGACTCGGACTTGTCATTGATTTTTATGTTTAAGCTAACATGCTATTTAGTTGTTTTCGGAAACACAGAAGTTGGTTTCGACTTTTGAGACTTTGATGAATTGACGTACATATTTTAGAAACGATAATTGTGAGTCTTTGACCAACTGGACAAAATGTTATCGTTAACAGCACATAATGTCAATTACAAAGTGTTTTTGTAAACATTCTAGATCATTTCGCGTCTATGTTGTCATAAGCATCAAAGACCATTTCAAGTCTGTGATAAATCAGAAGCGTCAGAGACATTTCCAAATCTTGGATGAATTTCAACAAGTGCACATATTTTCCTGATGATGCAAACATTTTTTTTTTTTCAAAACAAGACAATCTTGAATTTTGGATAAATGAAAGGGTCGTGCGTTTGTAAACAACTAAGATGATTTACAAACAGAATGCACAATTTTGCAAAACGTTGGACGATTTTGAGTCTTTTAGGAATCAAACGTGTTTTCATAAATATCAGGGATGATTTGGAGTCTTTTGCTAAAGCTAACTTGCATGTTTTACTCAACGTTTTTGCGAACATCGAAGACAATTGTGAGTCTTTGAGCAACCGAACGTCTTTTTGTAAATATCCAAAATGATGTAATCTTTTAATTAAGCTAGTAGCATCTGTGTTTCCCTAAACAGTCAACATAATTTGGTGTCTTTGATAAACCAAAGGGTATTTGTAAACAATTATGAGGATTTTGAGTCTTACAAAGTGAAAGCCCACAATTTTGAATCTTTGAAGTGTCTTTGATTAGCCCAGCGATGACCCTAACATACATGTTTTCATACATTTCTAGCTTTTAAATAAACAATTCAGTTTTAAATGATTGACTTTTCTCTTCCTGAGTGTCGTGTTGTCAAAATGCGTGTCCGCCTTCCCTAAATCCTCTTCTCTTCTCCTGTCTGGAACCAGGTGAAGAACATCTACATCCACAGCGAGATGTTCTCCATCCAGAACGGCCTGCTGACGCCAACGCTGAAGGCCAAGCGGCCCGAGCTGCGGGAGTTCTTCAAAGAGAAGATCGAGCAACTCTACAGCACCATCTCCATGTGAGGGCAGACCTCCAAATCAACAACAACAACAACGTGCATTCGGGAACAAGCAGCAAAAAAAGTCACCCTCCATCCATCCAGATCGACCTCAATATGTAGTACAGTTTCATTTTTAACATCAAAGATGGGACTTTTTTTTTGTAGGTTTACTCAAAGGTACCTCCTTGCTTTACCAGTAATGGTGGCCATTTTGAGGCGCACACCCAACACTCTTTTCTTTCCTGTCATTTTTTTTATTTATTTTTTTGCACAAAACGAACAACAAAAAGGGCAAAAGCAGGACTTGGTGGGGCAGTGCATGCGGTTGTCCTGCTGTGAAAATAAAGTGCGACCATTCACTTTGAATTAAACAGCAGCTTGTATTTTTTTTCTTCCAAATCACACACGAGTAATGTAATGTAGAAGCTTTTCAAGATTGATTCTTGTCCCAAAGTGTGAAAATGAATGATGTATGTACATACATGAGGACAGCTACACTATAGATGTCAGCTTATTTATTGACTACTCAAGTCGGTGGTTTGAATGAAATTTGTATTACTTTTTATTATTTTAATTGCGTGTGTGTAGTGGGACAAATTGTACGTATTTATTTTTCTTTCTTTTTTTTCCTGCAGTTGAATCAGCAGCATATCCTTGTAATGATAATTATAACAATGATGACGATGACTGGGGCTTGAGGGTGGGAGGGGCGGGGGGGACCTGGTTCATGAAATAAAACAACATTCTGGAATGATTTTGAACCACTGTCTCGCATGGTTTCTGATGAGTGGATTAAAATGAACATGCAATGACAATGAAATAAAATGCATCAGAAGTTATATGAGTTGACATTCTAGACCAGGGATGGCGAAATCCGGTTCTCGAGGGCCGGAGTCCTGCAGGTTTTGGATATTTCCCTTCTTCAACACAACTGATTCATGATCAGCTCATCAACAAGCTCTGCAAAAGTCTGATAACAAACCTGTTCATTGGAATCAGCTGCAGTTCGAGTAGGGACACCTCTAAAACCTGCAGGACTAACCTGCAGTCGAAACCTGCAGGACTAAGGCAAGGCCCTCGAGGACCGCAGTTTACCATCCCTGCTCACGTGAGGACCCTCAGGTTAGCCACACGTTAGCCACGAGTTGAGCGTCTACCTGACCATAACGCCTCAGCTTGTTAATTGCTTTAAAAAATAAAATGTTGAAATCGAGGACCCGCTATAAGGTAGAAACGCCCTTGAAGGTGCCTCTGACACGGCGGCGACACGGTAAGAGAAACTATGTCGTGAATTTGACCACGAACCACCGCCTGTATAAACGAAATGCATGCAATTCACTCAAAGCTAGGAGACGTCTTGAAGCAATACCAGAACAGGGGCCTAAATGCAACACCTTTGCAGAAAGTGGTCACTTACGGGTGAGTAATTTGATTACGTTTGAAATCAAACACTAAAAATACCTTTTCCAGAATAATTTTGTAGATTTTTCACGTCCAAAAATAGAAGTATTGTGGATGCTATTTTGTACGTTTCCCAGGTCCTAAAATGTACAAGTATGTTTATTGGACGCCATTTTGTACAATTTTCTGATGTAAAAGTATGTTTGCTTCATTGAATGCCATTTTTCCTGTTCCTGGTCCAGATATGATAAAATTATGTTTAATGGGGTACCGTACGTCATTACACTTAATAAATATTCATGAGTTTAGTGAGGGGGGTCAAACTCGGCCGGCCAGTCATGCTTGACGCATGTAAACACTAGTCTACTAGCAAGACTTCTATTGCGCTAAATCTACAAATTCTGTCCGAGAATAATATCCTTGGTGCCGAATTCACTGGTATAGACGTCGAAGAACATACTAATGTTCAGTTGAAGAGATGGCTTGAGTGTAGAGGGCTGAAAAGAGCTGACCTGATACAGAGGTAAAGGTTTTTTTTCCTCTTCTATTCCCCTTCTGTTTATTGGAGTCCATTCGATACCTTTACAGGTCCAAAAAGGACTATTTGTTTATATTTTTTAATTTACCCTTTTGAGTCCCTAAAAGGTACAAGTATGCTTTTCAAGGGCCAAACAGTCTCATTAGGCGCAATTTTGGACATTTTTACGTCCAAAACGGTTACCATTCGTTTAATGGACTCCATTTTGAAACCTTACGTTTCAATAATATTGGGTATCTTGTTTGGCCTTGGTGGGGGTCTGGCTTGTTGTCTTTTTATCCCTGCAGCCCGACAGTAGGCCTTCGCGATGCAAATCCCAGGTTCAGCCAAGCTCCACCACCAGCGTCTGGCCTAAATCGTCGCCGTCATCGTCAGCTGAGAGGGTCGACCATGTCACTTTGTATCATCCCGGGGGTCAGGTGAGGGCTAGCCCTCTTGAAGCAGGGCTGACTGTGAGACCAGGTGAGAACTCGAGTGACTCCTCGGACCATGATGAAGTCTGCGACTTGTCAACCTCCAGCAGTCTTCCTTCCCCGGAGATCTTCAGATATAATGGTTATAACAAGTCTAAAGTCTGTCTAGTGACAAACAAAAAAATACTTTGATGAACTTAATCCCCCTACTTGTTGGCAGCTGATTTCTCCGCTGAGGACGCCACCGCCGCGCCGGTGAACGTCCAGCAGCACCGGGTGACGAACTCCACCTTGCTGGGCAGCAGCCACGCCGAGAGCATCACCAGACACCAGCCTCCCAATGTATCCACCATCCTTTGTGAGTAAAACTTGCTTGTGAGAGACCTCCACCAAGGCTTTTGCGAGTATAACTACACTGACTATACCATTATTCCATCATATTAGCTCTTAAAGGCTTTTTTTGTTTTTGTTATTTTGGTCATACCATGCCATTTCACCCAACTTGTGTTTTCAGGTGCTCCCTCCATGTTGGTAAACACAAACGACCAGATAAGGTGAGGCCCTCCCCACCAATTTGCAAAATAAATTCACAAACATGCACATTTCCAACACGGTATCTGATTTGTGCAGTGACCAGGGAGCGACCGCAGATCAAACTCCATTGGGTAAACGGTCGTCGTCATATAATAATAGCAACAAACGCAGTCAATAATTTGTGTCATTTTGACTGAATTTTGTGTCATCTCAGTCATCAACTCTGCTGACGAATCATTGAAGGGGAAGTCACTGGAAGTAAGCAAATCACGGCAACATGACTAATAAAAATGACACATTTCGTACTTTTTTTTCTTCACAATTTGAAACGGTTCTCAGGGGTCTTAATAAAAAAAAAATTGATTCATTGGCTGGGCGCTATTATTACCCCAGAGATAAATAATTATAGCCCAAAAATAAATACGTTTTGCGGTAGCAGTCCTCACCAGTCTCATGCAAATAAGCCATTGTTCACCCTGCAACCCTCAACTGCGGGGCCAACACCAAGTCTTCCGTTACCATGGCGACCAGTGGTGGAGCTATAGGGGTAGTGCTCTTAAAGGTAGTGAAAGCATGGAGGGGGGTAATGATTAAAAGCAGGAGGAATAGTAGACGTACAATTGAAGTAATAAACGTTCTCTTTTGTTTAGTCTGCCGTCGCCAAGAGGCCCATCACGTACAGGAAGATTCAGCGGGTCAAAACCTCTCTGGATGCGGAGCAGAAGATGAGCCAGAGGCCGGTAGTCAGGTTTTTCCACTTTGCCTCCTCCTCCGTCATGGAGGAGTTCTTTCAGCAAGCCCGAGAGCGGCACGCCCGACTCACAGGCGGTCACCGGTTTTCCTTTCGTCCCGTGAGGCCAAATGTCCCCTAGCACTGTTTTGGAGCAGCCCTCTTTTTTTTGTTTTTTTCTTTGCACATTTGTACACCTCGTGTAGAAAATAATTACATTGCATAGATTGTAACATAGAATTGTTAAATAGATTTACTAAGGTTGATCTGCTGAATGGCCACTAGATGTCAGACATGTTACTTCCCGATGAACAAGAGTTGCACATGCAGTTATGCATTTAAATGTACGCCATTTAGTTATGTTTTACTCATTTCAAGACAGATGTTCCTATCAAATTAATACAAGCAACCTTGATTGTAAAAAAACTGATTAACATAAATAAGTTGTATGAACATGTCTTATTTTCGTTCATTGTCTCGAAAGCTGCTCTGCTGGATTTCTGTGAATTAAAAAAAAAAAGACGTCACAACACGTTTATGTGCCTTACGAAGCCCGACAAAACGTCAACACTGGGGAGGGGTTACCCATTGACCACGTGGTGCGCGGTCCAAAAATAGCCAACCAATCGGGTAATTCCCTCACCCAGTTGGCCAATCAGAAAAAAAGAAGGGGTATGTCGGTTACCAAGCGGCTCCCGTGACTAATGCCTGTCATATGACTATGACACCCACCATGGAGACAGTTACGAGGAACAAGACTCGCTCGTGGATTTGAAAAAAAGGAAAAGGGACTCTGTTCTTTTTCACCTTTCCTCCTTGGTACAAAATGCCTCCGACTCTGTTTCACAAACTTTTCAACAAGAAAATCGCTTTTTCGCCCCCGCCGCAGAGATGCAACAAAGAGGAGCCAGCTTTCAGGTACCTCATGTGGATGTCTGTGTACGTTACAAGTACAGTAGCGCCGTTTATTATGTCCATAATTGTCAAGAGTCGATTTACGCGTTGTGGTGGTAATTTCGGACCGGGCGGGTTTTGTATAACGTCAGTTCAGTCTCCTAGTAAGCGGGCGACGCGTTTCAGCCTGCTTGGCGGGGGCTAGCACCTAGCTGGGCTAACGCTGAAGCTAGCCTGTTTATCGCCACTCAAGTCTGACGTAAAATAGTCGAAGTAAGACTTAAAACTGTGTTTCTGATGCCTCAAACACCCCCACGTTTGAGTGTGCGAGTCGCGTGGCTTCTTTTGTTGTCATTTCACAAGATGCGCGACGGTATAAACTCGAATGGGTTCAAAGTGCATCTCGTGTCGACGTGCAGAACGTGCCGGTGTGTGCGACTGGAAGTCTGGCGTGCGTGACGTCATTACGCGTCTCGCGCAGGGCGGCAGTGGATGGGACCACCGGTTGTTAATGCAGTTTTATCGATTAATTGAAGCCCGAGACGTCACATTACTTGCGTCCATCTGCTAAGTTGTAAGGTTTTATTCTTGAAGCATGAAAACACTTTCAGTTGGTTTAGCTGCTGCAGAATAAAAGGCAAAACGCCTAATGATCAGCCCTTTTTATTGATAGTGAGTCTACAAAGAAAGTCAACCCAAACGTTATTTTTTATTTTTTAAATACACTAATATGTTGTCTGCGCCCTCACTAGTCATAACACGGCAATGCGCCATTCTAATTAATATTGCCGTTGCGGAATATGCGAAGCAGCAAAAGCCACCTCTTTTAACCCATCAGGGGGCGGCCATTTTGCCAGTTGTGAACTGGCATTGTTATTTTTAAGACTCATCACAGTTACTCAGGTTTAGCTTAATCATGGTTTACCTTGTGAACGTCACATGACCAAACTCAGAAAACAGGTGAGCCGTGATTGGACATTACCTGAGCAACTGTGATCTCATTTACAGTCAACAGCAAGTGGCAAAGTTGCCGCCTCCTGAGATGGATTGAAACGGATATATTTTGCTGCTTACTTTAAATTCCACAAACTCAATATTAATCAGAATACGGTGTTTAGGCTAGTGAGGCTGCATGTAATAACATTATTGTTAAGACATCGTCCACACGTGTTGGATGGCGACAAAAAAAACAACCTTACTATAATCTTACTTGCTTCCAATCAAATTGAAATTCCTGGTATGATCCCTGAATTTAATACAAAATGGGTTCTTCTTTCTTCCGATTAGTAAAACTTGAAAAAATGTGATTGATTCTTTCAAAGAGCAAGACAGACGATAGTAACGATAATTAATAATTAAAACGGTGAAATTGCCCGTTTTGAATTTTAACACAATTTACTCTGAGATGCAATAATAAAAAATTAAAGCAGTAATATGTTTATTGTTGTCTACCCCATCACACTAAATATTGGCAGCGTTCAGGGGGCAAATACGCTCTTTGATCCTCACAACTTTTATCGCCGTCATCACCACTGCAAACTGATGACCGTTGGACGGCCAAGGCGCGTCACCCAAAGCCCCGTCTCCAGCGCAAGCCCTGCGGAATACCAGCCGGGCCGGTGGCTTGGCCGACCTCTGACTCCTCTCCCGTTTCCCTGGCTTGAGGCACATGACCCATAATGGGCATACTGTACATGTCACCGAGCAGATCCCTACCATGGATCATCCTTGGAGTCCGGCCCCATATTTGTTCGCGAACTGCTGAGGAAGCTTCGCCATAAATCATATATGAAACGGAGGTCATGTGATTGACAGGACAAAAAAACAACCTGAATCCAATTTATTAATAGTGTCCATTTTTTTTCACTTGAGAGTTGGCAGGCGAGAAGTCTCTGATTCCCGAACAGCGTTTGTACTTGCATAACTGAGCGTGTCATGTGAGGCTTGCATCAATCACAGGCCTGTCAACTGGGTGTGTGCGTGCGTGTGTACATGTCACAACACAACGGGAATACATGTTTGTGTGTGACTATGAATGCTGTCAAGTTGCTTTCAGGGTTATTTAAAGTGGCCGTGCTCTGGTTACTCAATAGTACAGGGTCATGGTAAAGATGTATAAAATTGACCCACGGTTCTTTAAAATGGATGCCAAAGTTTCTGCCTTTCCCTGCAAACAATTATCAAAAGACAAGGACGACAAACGCGCTACATTGGGCTGCATGCTTGCTTGCATTGCAGTGAACTTGGCCACCGCCTCCCTGATGCTCATGTGATTGCAGGAATGCAGATGCGCTTCATGGGAAAATGTCTTTCATCGGCGGCAAAGGCGGCAGATATGCAGGTAGTCAGGTGCTCTGCTTTTTGCCTCGAGGCAAGTCGGGCTAATAGGGGAGAGTTCGCCTCCGTCAGGGCGGGTGGGGGATTCATTTGGAAGTCTACGGTTGCATTCCAATTGATTTTTTAAAATGGACCTATGTGCCATGTTCATAAAAGAGGGAGATATGTGTCCGGAGGAATGTCGCAGGAGGTATTTATGTAACCGTCCAGGCTGCACAAATGCGTGCTCGCAAGTGCGGCAGTGGCGGCGTTAGCGTGCAGGCTCTTTGAGGTCAGTTAGCAGGCTGTTGCTGACGTCAGAGAAGTGGAATAAAGCTGCGATGCAAGCAGGCACGTAGTATCTTTGGGCCATGGCTTTTGGATTCATGGATGTCACGCTGTAATGCAGGGGTTGTCAGATTTCCCAAGTGAAAAAAAGTTATAATCTCAGAGCGAAACTGTGCTTGCTGGTTGTCCCGCCGCCGCAACTCACTGGGTGGTTCCCGAGCTGATTCCATTTAGTAAAATTTGGCTAAAAGTGTTGTCATTTAACTACTACCTGGAAGGCTATTTAAGTTGTATCTGTGTCATAGTATCGGAACATTAAAAATAATAATAATTTAAGTACAATTTTGGGCATACAGTATCAACGCTGATACTGGTATCACCCCTGTTGAATACTCTACCATTACGCTAGTAATGAAAATTTTCTGTCACACTTCTGAATCATAGGCAGCATTTATCACACCTAGGTTTTTCATACAGAAGCAACAAGTGCAGGGCTGGACTGGCCATCTGGCATTCAGGGCAGATGCCTGGTGGGCCAACATCTTTTGGGGGCAATGCAGTGCTTTTTAATCATTATTTTCCTCCATTTTACCCCAAGAGACTGACCCACAATTTAGAGGGACTAGTCCATTAATCAATTTTGAATATAGACAACAACCTGAGCCAACATCAGTCAATATCAGTGGCAGAACTATGTGTTGTTAGGCAAGGGTGGTCAGAAGTCGGGCCGGCGGCCTTAAGTCAAAATTCCATGGTTGATTTTTTTTTTGTGTGCCAGTCCAGCCCTGAACAAGTGCAGTACTACCTCAGAAGCTAGGGTAATTTACAGCGCTACTTCAACCACCCGTCCACCCCCATTGTTCCTTTTGTAGTTGTTTTCCCTCAGTACTGTACCTTTAACACAGAACAACAAAAAAGCCAGTTTTGACGGGCAGCGCGAAAGGGGCTGTAAACAAGGGAGAGGGAGGAGAGGCAGTCAGCAGCACGTCGTTAGCCCGCCGCTCCAAGCCTGCCGCTTGCGCCGCAATCACCTGACATGTCTCATGTTGTGCGAATCTAGTCGGCCGTTATTCTTAGAGGCTGAGCGAGTGCAGAGAGGCAGCTTCGAAGGGGGCCGGAGCGCCCATCGGAAACACTGGCACAGTCACAGCCATGCTCAGGTAAGGAGCCGCTAATACGTTTGTCTTTACTGTCAGACAAGGTTGGCGTGTATCATTTGCTTTGTAGTTTATATCCGGGGTAAGGAAATCCATCGAGGGTTTTCGAAAGCAACTACAACACAGTCAGTTGTTGGCGGTTGGAAATAATCAAGGTGGGTTATTTTTTGAGCCAACAGTGCAACTGTGCAAGTATGTGACGCTCATGAAGTCATGTGCCGCTTTTATGAATGACTCGCCGCTCTGTGACAGTCACAAGCTCTCTGCCGCATCACCGCTTCCTCACTTTCACATGGGTCCAGTACTGCTTTTTTGTGTACTTGGGTGACCCCTGTCTTTTTTACTTTGTCTGATATAGCCTGAGAATAAAATGTCTGATTAGTTTCCCACAAAAATCCAATTTTAACTGATTTCTGAGTTCCACACACATATCGGGTCTCTTGTACAGCAAAATTTTCGGATTCGAAACGCATACTTAGGGTAAAAAAATGTCCATTGTGGATAAGTCCCTGGTTTTGCAACATATAATATAATCGGGTACCATGGCTCTTGGAATAATCAATGTGATTGAGCGCTTTTATAAATGTTATTAAAACCTCGCTCGGGTCGGAAATGTCACTAAATATAATGGCCAAATTGCTAACTTGAGAACACTGACTTCTTTTGTAGCACCTCTTTGTTAGCAGCCACGTCAATCAGTTCAATAAAGAAAAATGACAAACTTGAAATAATTGATCAAGTCAAATGCCCAGCCCTATTTTGTCAACTTCTAATTTTTGTTGATTATTATTATTATTTTTAATTTTCATTGGCTGTTGTTTACAGTCGGAGACAGAATGTCTTTGTGTCTTCCTTTGGCTCTGTCCTCTAGCTGTCATCTTCAAAACAATGGCGGCAGTCAACTCGCCGTCTCCGCATTGTGCAGAGAATCGGCCTGAATCTGTAAACAACTCATGTAACGCTTGCCAGGATTTAGTAGGAAAAGTTCATACCCCACCCACCCAGAACCATAAGTGTTGCTATGCTAGCTCAATGCTCATGCTTGAAATAGATTTTGGATTTTTATTTTTTATTAGTTTAAAAATCCCCCAATTTGTCTTTAATCTGCCAAATCTGAACAGGCTGGATTTGTCTAAATTTTATGTAAAGTGCAAACACATGGTAGCATCTCGGAGCAAATCGGGCTTGCTATTGTTTCTAGCTATGATTTGTAACAAGCTAAGGACATTTGGTATTCTGCTAATGCTATTCAGGTAACACTAGTAGCTAAAATTCTGGACACAGGAGGGATATTTTACATTCTGCTAATAGCTAAGCTTCAAAACTATGTATGGATGTCACGTTCCGCTAATGCTAGTAGCTAAAATTTGGAACGCGGGATTGACGTTTATCTTTCTGCCAAGATTATTTAGCTAACACTAGAAGCTAGAATTGGGAACTAGAGAGACATGATATAAATTTTGTAATTATGGATGCACAGTTGACATTCCACTAAGGCTATTCAACTCATGCTAGTTGTTGTGTTCGGAACAAGGGCATTTGCGTGAGTGAATGTAGCCATATTAAATTATTTGAAAATTGAATATGAACATTCTGTACATTTGCAATGTGACTCAAACCGAACAGGCTGGGCAGGCGGTGGCCAAGTTGCAAGAAGGCATGTGACTTGACTAAAATGACCGCCTGATGTGTAATCTTACACACAAGAGCTGGATACCGACTCACGAGGGGGGGGGGGGGGGGGGTAATGTGTTATCTGAGATCATTATGTAGGCCAGGTAGGCATTATGTCACACACTTAGCACTCTCAGGTCTTGGATCAAGAGGAGAAATCGATACGAATCTGGAAAGCGCTAGACCGAACCTCCCAGTCCAGCTCAAATTGTTGCGCACTCATGAGTGGCCTCTGTTGGGTCAGTCATGCTTGTCTCAACCCTCAAAGTCTGTTACGGTTCTGTTACGCTCTAGAGTGAACTGTGGCAGCCTGCACGGATTGTTGCTCACCCAGAAGAAGCCTTGGCTGGAACAGTCATACTTAAGTCACCCTCTCAAAGTCTGGTTCTCATGAGAAATTGCCTTGGCATGTTCATGCTAACCTCGCCCCCTTCCAAGTCAGTGGTGTGAAATCCAGGTCCAGAAAGTACAAACTCTGCCATAGTTTGGCTTTAGCCACGGGTGCTTCTACTCAACCGGCACCGGGGAGCTAGTTTACCTGCCGGTTGAGTAGGGTAGGGTTAGGCTAAAGCCAAACTGTGGCAGGGTTTGTGCTTTCTGGACCTGGATTTCACACTTCTGCTCAAGGTCCTTTATTTTGCTCCAGACAGAGCTGTCCAGGTGTGGTCGGATTGTTGCATGCTCAAGAGGCTCCTTGAATGGGACAAGTCACTCTTGCCTTGCCCTCTCATAGTCCCGGTTCTCATGAAGACTCTGGAGCAAACTCCACAAGGCCCACTCAGATTATTTCCTGCCTTCAGGCCCCTCGGGTAGGAAAGTCTGCTTCTTTTTGGGATCCAGAAGCTCTGGTTTCTTTTCTGATCCTGAGCGGACCGCCCCAAGTCTACTCGGCTTGTTACAACCCACTAAAAGTGTGGCTCTGTATTTTAGCTTAGCTTTATTAGCTAGCACGTGGGTGACAGTACTGATGGTAATATGTAAATCAACGCCCATCCCTCGTTCCAAATCCCACTTCTACTAGCGTGAGCTGAATAGCATTCCCAACATGTGTTCCTGTTCCCCACAAACACACGGAGAATGTTGTAGTGTAGTTTTGGCCCTTTAGCTTTGCACCTAATTGAGGTTGTGCTGCCAACTTGTCCCCGTAGTGGTTTAATCTTCCCTGAGTGCGCGTGCGATGTGTTAATGCGGCAGCGTAGCTACCCGGCAAGCCGCTGAGGTTAGAGCTTTGGCCCAGGCACGTCGTCACATGACAGCAAGATCGAGTGTTATTGTCGACTCGCAAGTGGAAGCAAAGGTGAAAGAGCACATGATAACTTCAGAAAATAACTAGTGCTCAACGTATGACTTCCTTGTTAAGGCCTGAGTATGACAAATTACTTTGCTTTGACAGCCTAACAAAGATTGTGTCACATGACCTGGCCTTTCTCACTCAGTGTTTGCAGTGACAGCAGTTGTGTGTTTGGACTCTTGTTTGAGAGCGTAACCCAGGCTTGAAACCCTAACCACGGTTTCAAGCTCTAACCCAGATCTGAAACCCTTATTTGAAGTCTGCCGTGAGGTGACCACAACTTGGTAGGATTTCCTGTAAAAACACCAGCAAATGGGGTTATGCAAATTTGTGTTAAAAAAAAAAAGAAGAAAAAAAGCTTTGTGTGACTTGACATTTGATTTGGGCTGCTGCCAACTCAACTAATCAACAACAGCGTTTCTTTTGCACAATTTCTTTGTAAATCCACATAAGAACACATTGTGTCATTTTTAACTGACTTTGCCGGTTATTCTTGAGACTAACCATGATAATACCAGACTATCAATAAAAATGCTATATTTAGTGTCCATGTAGCCTCCCTGTTGTCAACTTTACAGCTGCACTTAAATAACACACGCGCCGAGTTTCCTCAAAAGCACGGGGATTACCCCGGACTATGTGAAGGGCAGCCACCCACCACGCCGATTGTACCTTGGCAGCATTTATCTCTAAGGCACGCAAGCCCCCATCCTTTACCGGATCAACCACGGCGGCACGATAAAGCCGCCGGTTGCCTGGCAACAGCACCGGACCGGTTAAAACCGCTTAGATTTCCCTGTCTGATTTTGTGTAAATCAGGGCGGCGTGTCGTTGTCCGGACTTGGCTTTTCAACAACAAGATGAGTCTTCGACGGGCTTTAGTGTTGTTGATGTTGCTTCTGTATTGCTTTGCATTAGTGAGGACCAGTACCATTTGGCACAGACACATTTATTTATTTATTTAGTAGTGGAGTCTATACCTCAAGTGTATGCCATTATTCAAGCGGGAAAGGCCATCAAGAATACATGGGAAGAGGACCTTGAAGAATAATCTCTTCACATCATCTCAATCATAATTGTAATATTGAGGGAGCAAAATGGCGATTATCGGATTATTTTTCAAAATCATTCAGGCCTACTTAATAACGACTCTTCTTCTCTCCACGTAGCTGGCCGATCCCCCAGCTGGAACCCAGTCACATCCGGCTGATTGTGTACCAGGACTGCGAGAGGCGTGGCCGCAACGTCCTGTTTGACTCCAACGCCAAGAAGAGGGGCACGGATGACGCCCACCTCACCGTGAGTCACATGATTGTATTGTGTGTGTGTTGGCGAACTTGGCGGCATCTGTTCTGATCTCAGATGGACAGATCGTATTAACTATATGAGATTTGAAGTGTACCTTTTTTTTCTTTTTTTTTTTACTGGGTTGTTGATTTCTTTTGTGCAAGATGGCAGTTACCATAACAAATGAAAAACAAATTAATGTACACTGTACACCCGTGACGTGTGCGTGGCGTGGATTATTCTTTGGGGACTGTGTGATATTTATAATTGACGTGCTGATTTCTATTGTGCAAGTTGTCTGTTTTCCTGAGTAACCGAATGTAACTGACACCCACCTCCTTTGCCAGCTGCCGCTGGCTAATGCCGCCCTGGCAGTGCAAACTGCGTGCGCCGTTTGTCTTGGGCCGCTGCCAACCGTAATAATCGATTTATTTGCCATTCTGCTTCTTACCTGAAGTCACATGACCACAGTGAGGCTGAAGAGAGGAGGAGGAGGAAGGACACAAGGGATGATGATGATGATGATGATGATGGGGAGGGAGGGAGGGAGGGAGAGGAGGCAGCGGCGGTGATTGTTGTGTTGCTTTTTTCGCTCACTCACGAGTTCCTGCAAGAGTCATATGACTGACAGTCACATGCTGCTGCTGGCTTCTGTGTACACAAATCACGCACACACACAGACACACACACACGCCTCTCCTAACAAGCAAAGTCAAGAAGCACATGACACAGGCTGCTTTCAGATAAGCTATCTATGTGCGTCTATGCTGTTTTGACTTTTGTTATTTCTAGTTGTTTTGGTGATTTCTATTGTGCAGTGTGTCGGTTATCATGCATTACTAACAAGAGGCACAATCACTTTAATTCCTCAATACAACTCCATTGTGTGACAGTGTGCATCATGTTTTTTTTTTTGACTACATTGTTTCTTGCCTTGTTGATTTCTATAGGGCAAGGTGGTGTTTATCACAAAGAGGAGACATTTCTTTAATTATGTCAGCCGCAAAATGTGTGCTGTGGACTTTCTTGACTGCTTGCATTTAGTTCTGTTAATTTATTTTGTGCAAGGGAGCAGTTATCATAGAACTGGCAAGAGGAACAATCACATTAATTATGACACGTCCATTGAGTGCCATGTGACAGAGAGAATTTTGGCCGGATTATTTCTATCTGTTCTGATTTCTATTGTGCAAGGTGGCGGTTATCCTAAATAAGTGGTGTGTGTGTGTGTGTGTGGATCCGGCACCTTAACTCATTCACTGCCATTGATGTCAAAAATAAATTTGAACTATTTCTATTAGTTTAACATTTTTTCCACTTTTGTTAACAAGAGTATGAAAACCTATATATTTTTTATTGTATATTTAGAACAGATATAAAATGTATGGTTAATCGTGAGTTAACTATTGAAGTCATGCGATTAATTACAATTAAACATTTTAATTGCCTGATGCGATAAAAAAAAATTATTATTAGAAATTAGGAGCGTCGTAATTAATTGCATGACGTCACAAGTTAACTCACAAATAATCACACATTTTATATGTGTTCTAAATGTACAATAAAAAAAATCGAGGTTTTCATACTCTTGTTAACAAAAGTGGAAAAAATGTTAAACTAATAGAAATAGTTAGTTTATATATATATATTATCTATATCTATAACCGTCAATGGCAGTGTATGACCCATGATTTGCTGGGTGTGTAGTGTGCCCTCTTTTGGGTGAATTGTTTGTAGTTATTTTTGTTGATAGCTATTGTGCATTGTGACACCAAAAACTTCAACAAGCTCCTGAGTGACAACATGACATTAGTTTTGCTGATTTGAAAAAGTGACGTGGCTTCAAAATGTATAATATACAAAATTTAGAGGAAATGTCAATGCACATTGAACAGTAATTGTCTCACCTGCTGCCTTGTCGTACCTCCACAGGGCACGGAGGGCCAGGTGAAGATGTTCGGCAAATGCTGCCGGCTTCGACCGACGGGGGGCAGCAGCAGCTCCCTGGACAGCTCCTCGTCCTCCTGTGCGTCCGAGACATCCAGGGAAAACAAAGAGCAGGGTCTCCGCTTCCAGGTAGTGCCCATTCAAGAACAAAAACATGCCAGTTTGCCAAAATGAACTCCTCCGCAGTCATTCAAACCGGCCTACATTGACAGGGTTCGAGGTGCTCATCCGACGTGGTCATGCTGGGGGAGATGATGTTTGGATCAGTGGCCATGAGCTACAAAGGCTCCACGCTGAAAATCCATCAGATTAGGTAAGAAGGAAAGCATGCATTTGGGTGAGGGTGTGTACCTAATAATCTGTCCCTCATCGTGACAGGTCGCCGCCTCAGCTAATGCTGAGTAAGGTGTTCACAGCCAGGACGGGAGGCAGCGTGTACGGCAGCCTCAACACGTAAGCGCGCACACACATTTGGGTAATTATTATCTAAATCATCACCCATAAATCTCCTGATAATCTGCTTTTTTTCACAGGTTACAGGACAGTCTGGAGTTTATTACGCAGGACAGCAGCAACACCCTGAAGCCCGATCAAAACGCCACGCCAAATAATCTCCTGGGGAACATAGGTAACCATAGCAACAACACACAAACAGCCCTCCTGTAGCCTCCAGTCACCATGAGGCGTGTTCATCCTGGTGAAAATGTGTGTTTTGGAGGAGTATTTTTTTTCTCTTTGAATTCAGCCTGAAGCCTGTTTGACTGAAGTAACATGAAATGTGGTCGTCGTGTCTAACAGGAGCCAGAAAAAGTCTCAAGATGCCATGCTTGAAAAGACACAGGGAGTCTGCCAGTTTAGCTTTAAGTGGCTATTTTAGGGTTCCTTTGACTATTTTGCAAGGCTAGAGATGTTGTACCAAATTTTAGCCTTGTATATGGGTAAATGGATTTAAAAAATAAAATAAAAATACATGTCCAATTTCTACTTAATTTTAGCCTTGTGTGTTAGACAAAGCTAAATTTCAGAGGATGTTTAGCTTTTGCCATTGCGTGTAGGTGCAATATGGCAGATTGACATTTTGACATTTGGGATATTGGGAATGCAGCAGCATTTGTTTCTCTTGCTAACCCTCAAACATTTTTTCAACAGAACTCCAAAGACTTTGCCAACACTTCCGCTTGAAACATTTCCCCCGAATCGCAAATCTTTTTTAATGAGTGATGTAAACAATACAAGGAATCTATGAAGAACTGTTGGCAAATTTTTGTGCAAATTCTTCCTTTTTCACAGAAAATACTCAAGGTATTCTAGTTCCTCAATGTGAGGACATTTCTGTGAGATGGCAGTTGGCCTTCCTCTGGGACAGACTGCAGGTCTTAGTGCAGTTTTTTTTGTTCATGCCCAACTAAAAAGCTCCTTGTTGTAAGGTCCGCTATGATGACAGGAGGCCGCCAACTTTCCTCCCTATTCATTCACTAACAAGCATTTTTTCTTCTTTTTTTGTTCGTTTCCCTCCCTCCCGTCATTCCCGCCACCCCTCTCTCTCTCTTTCTCTCTCTCTCTATTCCGTGTTTGTGTTGCGCAGGATTTTCTCAGCTCTGCAGCCCTCGACGGGCCTTCTCTGAGCAGGGCCCGCTGCGTCTCATCAAAAGCGCATCTTTCTTTTCAGGTTGGCGCTTAAAAACAAAAAAAACAAAACAGGCCACCAGTGTACGCAACTTGCATGTTTTTTGCTGCAGCTTATGCTGTTTGGACACTTGACATGGCCATTTTATGGGGGCATTCAAGGACAGACAGGTTTGCGGTTAGGATAACCCGCCTCTTGTGTTGCGAGTTAAATTGACCCGCTTTAAAAATAAAAAAATCTGGGGGGTGAAAACTTAAGATAGACCAGGCCGATTATCCCTGAACCTTTTTTTTTTTTTTAGAAAGTTAAAATAAAGTATATTGTCTGAGATTTTTTTTATTATCTACATTTTGAAAAGTAAAAAAAAAAAAAGTTCAGTAAGCATTAATGCTTCAAGACATTACAACAAAGTCAAAATTGGCATTTGTATTTTTAAACATTTTGACGGCAATCATATATACTGTATTTGCAAATGAATTAACAAGCTGTTGTCATATTGTGGCCACTTGTATACCATGTATATTATAAAACAATATACTTGGATGGAGGGAAAAATAAGAAATATTTATTTACATGATTAGAAACACTTTGCAAAATAGCAAAAGTGTGTAATATAGTACTGATTTTTTCTAACTTGCAGTATATATATAAAAAGTAGAAAATAAAACCAGCAGAAGTTGTTTTATCCAAAGAAAATGTCAACTATTTATATCTAACAGTTTTAGACTTCAAAGTGGGTCATTTTGACCCGCCACATACCAGGAGGGTTGATTCATCTTTCTTGTATTCTCATGAAAGCCCTCCCGGAGCGCGCATGGGTGAATCCAGGTGTTAGTTGCAGTTTTTACTAACTCACGCTTGTACTAACCTAATGATTGTGTGCTTTTTTTTTTTGTGGGTGATGAATGATTTTCTCTTCACTTGCATGGAAATCACCCACCTGAGCAATGCTTTGCGTCCGAGCACATAAACACGCTTGCACATTGCGGTTGGGCGGCCACTTGTTAGAATGTCAACAACACGTGTACTTGTTCTTTACCGCACGCAGTGTCTAATGTTTTATTACCGCAGTAGTGGAAGCATTAAGTTCATAAATTGATATTATAACATCCCCATCACTACGCGCTGCCTTTTACCAGCAGCGCCTGTTGCATTATCAGTCCCGTGTCCGGATTATACAAGACAGGAAGTGCAGTTTTTTTTTCTTCATTGCATGTAGTATGTGTGAAGCGTTGCATGATGCGTTGTCGTGGATGTGATGACACAAAGTTGCAGATTGTACAAGGCTGGATTTACTGGTCTATTGTCTAAATTTTGTTCGCTAACATCTGTCAAAAATACAGCCAGCAGGCCTGAAATAAAATGAACTGTTTTTGCTAATTATGTCTCCTGAAAGGCCCACTGATGGATGACCATTTAAATGACATTCTGAAATGTGGCTGTTACTCACTTTTTGAAACAAATATATTGCACTCGTTTCTGTTACAAAATTTAAATTGACTCTGCAATAAGATAATCCAAAAATTTGAATGTTTTCAGAATATACTCGTAATTATTTTCACACAAAAAAAAGGAAATATTCTGACCTGTTTATTTAGGCCATGGACAATGTGGTCAAATTTAGGTGAAAGTCTCCCCTGAATAATAAATTTGACACCCCTGATCTAAAGGAGCATAGAGCAGCCAGTGTTCCTCAACTTTTTACCAAAAAATGACCACCTCAAAAAACCTTAGCTTGCCAAGTATCGTTATTAAAATACAGTTATGTAGTAGAACTAAGTAAAATAGAGTTTAAAATGTTACAGAATGTTTAAAAACAAATACTTCATTATATACATTTTTAAAATTGGGTTAAATTTAGTCTATGATTCAGTTTCCTTGCTTTACAATTACAACCAACAAAAGGTATTTGCTCAGTTATAAGAATTGGAAATGATTTTAGTTTTACAGTTTAAATCCAGCCTTCGACGGAAAAAGACTATCAAGGATGGCACCTCCACTTGTTTGTATTATAAAGTCACCTGTTTTAATTTTGTGCTGATTTGCTATCAATTTTCTTTGTTTTCTTACGTTTCCTGTCCTGTCACCCTCGAACCCTCTCCCTCCTTCACCAGGCCACAGTCACCCCATGGACATGCCGGGGCGAGGGTTGTACGACGAGAGGGACAGCGGCATCGCCCGCTCAGGTACGCTCACCAGACACCCCCCCCCCCCCCAAAAAGGGTCGGAGGTCAAGAACAGTTACACAAGCACAGCTATGTTTGGACCTGCCGTGCGTAAGCTGTTAATTCACTTACCCTTTGGGCAAACACTCGTCTGTAAAACTTTTATTTGGGTTGCACTGTGTGGAGGGGAAAAAACAACATTAAGCCAGGGTCTAAAGTGTATTGGTAGAGTTATGCATTAAATTAGCTGGCCGAGTTAATTTGGAAAAAAAGAATATCGGTCAAGCCCTAATACACATTACACACACTGTATATGTAGCTCCCTCAAGCAAATTAAATTAATTTCATGCACAGTAGAAATCAGCTGTTTGCCTCCAAGTGTACACATTACACACACACACACACACACACACACACACACACACACACACACACTGGCATGACTGGTATGAGTGGTTATGATGCTTTCTGCTCGAATCCCGATCATGCGCTGCATTTAAATTTAGCAGCTCTGAAAAAGCTGCCCCTTATAAATGAGCTTCTAATTCAGGCTTCATCTCATCGCTACGCACACACGCACGCACCCCTGAAGTCCATAGCACACTTTAGCCTATTTACCGGATCCCCTCAGCGATGCAGGAATCCTATACGGCCTCATGTGACGGGCTCATATTCAGCGTTTGGGGTGCCAAGCCGTCAATAGGATGAGCATGCGACTCTATTAGATCTCATGGGAACGCGAACTGATGTCTCTGTGAAATACAGCTTTAGAAATGTAAAGAGTGGATTTAAGGGAGGGTTGACTTCTATGTTGAGTAACGCAATGGTGGGCAAAGTGTGACACAGCAAGTATTTCAATGAGTCAATTTATTAAGGAAAAAGTAAAAAAAGTCTAATTATTTTAATTATTTCAGCTCATTTAGCATTCATGTATTTTTACCTAATAATATAATAGTGCAATTTGTACTTTTGTCTTTTGAGAATTAATTTGATTAAAATAATTGGTAAATTATAATACATCACAAATAATGCAATTAAAAAATGAGGGTAAATAATTTCATAAACGATTTCCCACGTTTTACATACATTTAACTTAATCTACAAATGAATGTTAAAACACAACAAATTATAATTTGATCTCATGTAATAATGATTCATTTTAGATATAAATCCATTTGACATTTTTCTTTTCATTTCATTATGATTTAGCTCGATTATGGAGGCAATATTAATCACGATTCATTGAAATCACGATTAAGACAATCATTTGTTTTTGGTACAAAACAAAATGTTTAAACTGTAAGAAATATTTAGACAAAATAATTTCTTTGAAACGTTATAATTATGCAAGTTCCTTTTGGACCAAACAAGATTTATTAAATTAGTCATTTTAAAATAACAAAGGTACAAATATATATACAACATTAGTATTAATAATCTTTTATTTTATTTTTTCCCCGATTATGCCGATTTTGTAATTGTGGTGTAATAATTGAAATTGGAATTGAATTTCGATGAATTGCACAGCCCTTTTATGATTGAATAATAAAAGTATAAAATTAATTAAATTAAAATAAACAATTTTACATGTATTCTACATGCTCATTATGTCCACCCCTCCATCCATGAGAGACCTGGACTTAACTGGCATAATCATTTAAATTAATTTAATTGAAATAAAAAAAATAAGGTTAAATAAATAAGTGAATTTGTGATTTAAAAAAAACATTTTAATATTTCTAATTAAACAAATATTAAATGCATTTTTTCCCTTCCTCCAGCATCTCTGAGCAGCCTCCTGATCACGCCCTTCCCGTCGCCGGGCTCGTCTCTGACCAGCAGCTGCGCATCCAGCTACCAGCGGCGGTGGCGGCGCAGCCAGACAACCAGCCTGGAGAACGGCGTCTTCCCACGCTGGTGAGTGAATGGCGCTCATTCAGAAAAGCAGGCCAGTTAAAACCTGCCTGACGCTATTAAACCATCATCAAATGCAATCATTTCTGTTATATTTGTCCAATTTCACGATTGTACCATGGTCGCCGTCAGGTCAGTGGAGGAGAGCTTCAACATGTCGGACGAGAGCGGCGGGCAAAGCCTGGGCGTGGCGCGCAAGAAGAAGATCGCCATTGGCGTTATCTTCACGCTATCGTCCAACACCGAGGAGAACAGTCGATTCCAAGATTTCTTCTTCTCACACTTCCCGCTTTTCGAGAGCCACATGAACAAGCTCAAGAGCGCCATTGAACAGGTGAATCTCCATTGTTGTTGGGTTTTTTTTTAACTACCCAGTAATATTGCTGGTTTTAGACAAGGATTGTCAGAAAAGTTCCAGGTATACCTAATGGCCATATAAATAAAACGGTAAGCTGTCATATTGCAGTGATTGACGTTCACCCGTAACTCACAAATGTTGTTTACTTGGCAGCGTCACATTTCCGGAGCACTTTCACGCGACATCATGGTCACATCACATTCCTCGCTCCCCGCCTTCCCATGAATTCCAAAGTGTCACGTTTCTAAAAAAGTGTGTGTGTTATGTCACCCTCCCACAAGGCCATGAAGATGAGCCGGCGGTCAGCTGAGCCCAGCCAGAGGGCCTTGGCCTACAGTCGCATGGTGGATGGGCTCAACGAATTCAGGTAGTTTGCTGTCATTTACATTATGTTCTTTGCAGATTCAATCCAGTTTATCTGGATTTTTTTTTTTTTATTACTCATAATGTTGTGGTAAACATTATCTGCTTTTTTGACCCCTCTCGTGACTATTTCAAAACAAAACAATAGGAACTCCTATTAAGAAAAAAAATATGAGCGCAATGATTTTTCCAATGTCCAATTATATATTGCAAAAGTTTGATTGAAACTTTAGATCTGAGGTATGTCCTTCAAAACATGTTTTGGATAACAAGTTTGTTTACATATTCAGAAATAATTTTAAAAAGTCTTATCCCTTTTTGTTTTGTTTTTATTATTATTATTTATTTATTCATTTATTTATTTTTTACTGTGTTAATTTGACCCACAAAATGACAGGATGGCTTAAGTGGGCCTAGTCTGTGCATGTCTGTGTGTGTCTATGTTGAACACACACACCCCACACCCCCCCCCCCCCACACACACACACACACAATCTCTCTTACTTTTTTTTTATTAAAATTTTTTTAAGGGGCCAATTTGACCCGCAACATTTTTAACAATGGGATATTGTGTCAATTTGACCCATCTGATGTCTAAAGTGAACCTGATCTGTGTGTGACTAAGCCACCCACTTTTTTTTTAGGTGACATCGGGTCACTAAAATGGTCCTAATCTGTATGTGATTGTCTGTACCCACTCACACTGTCGCTTATTTATTTATTTATTTTTTAAACAATGGCACAATGTCAGTCAGTTTGACCCGCAGTAAAAGCAGTGGCTGAAAATGGACCGAGTGTGATAAATGCTTCGACTTGGCACGCACATAAGGCCCACTTTAACCCTCCTCTTATGTCACTTTTTTTTTTTTCACACTGGGTCAATTTGACCTGCAACATAACAAGAGGGTTAAAGTGGACCTCGTGTCGCCACACACACACACACACACACACACACACACACACACACACACACACACACACACACACACACACACACACACACACACACACACACACACACACACACACACACACACACACACACACAAGCAGCTGGCAGCGGGGCTTGAGATCCCCTGCGTGTCGCAGTCATATGCCCGATGGCAGCCGGCCCACCTGAGTGGCAACCCTATCTAA
Source organism: Leptonotus elevatus (assembly GCF_054856555.1). Lineage (NCBI taxonomy): Eukaryota > Metazoa > Chordata > Actinopteri > Syngnathiformes > Syngnathidae > Leptonotus > Leptonotus elevatus. The sequence continues at coordinate 11,125,138 of NC_141254.1, forward strand.
CGGACACCCCCCAAACTCCAAATAGTAGAGTCGGGCACAAACAAAATACCTGCACAATCTCACCTTCAGACTTGGGCTTAATTTAAACGTGTTGGCCTTTGCCTTTTTTCAATGGGTGCCTTTGACCTCATGGAACATTACAAAACAGCACCACATGCCTCAACCCTCGCATGCCCACGCAGCTGTGACGTGGGAACACACAAACGCCAACGCATGCTGACAAAGATAAGACGCGCACTTGGCGAAAGCATAAAAAGCGTCTATATCAGGCGAAGTGAGAGTGGCAGGGGGTGAAATACTCTCTTTTATTTACATAAGATGATGATGTGTAGTAATACACCAAAGTTTATTTCATTACATATCAGACAGCCATTTCCTACCTACATTTTTCTTGCTATATATGTAATAATCTAATGCATTTCCACCCTAAAGTTCCACCGAAGTTTGCAGGACCTCTTAAAAGTAGGGGTGGGCGATCATTACCGATACCAGCCTTATTTTAAGGTATCAGTACTCGTGAAAAATTTGAGGAATAGAAAATTACCATTAATTTCATCCATTTGAATTCATAGGTCTTTTTTTTTGGGGGGGGGGGGGTATGTACTAGTGGTATTGGTATCGGTGACTTCTCAAGAGTTGAGTATTGGTGTCGGTCTGAAAAAAAAAGTGGTATCGAACATCACTACTCAAAAGTACGAACTACCCGTCAGAGCATGGTTTTCTCCTGTCCCTCTGAATTACCTCGGAAGTAAATAAAGTTAAAATAAATAAAGTTCCACTTTCAATTCATTTTACTTGTAATTTCTGGAACTAAACGGGTACCAAGCAGATAAGTTTAGAGCTGCTGACGGAGGTGCTTCGGATTGGCATGGCCGCTTTAGAGTGCCTCATTGTCATGGTGAGGAGAACCCCTGTGACGACTGCGAGCCGAGCGTGGTTTCAGCGCATTCCACGTACACACCCAGAGTGTTCGATAAGAACGGCTTCATTTTTTGAGCATCCAAGTTGCAGTTGTTGACTGCATTAAATCGAGTTGAACAGTCAGTGGGTCTCGGGCAGCTCCGTGCTTCCAGCCTGACATTCCTTGGGCCCGCTGCGATTCCCACCACCGCGTCCAAGGCTGGCGTCTGGCCGAGACGTGCCCGACAACCCCCACCCCTCCATCCAATCCCCCCCCCTGGAAACTCCTGGCCTTCTTGCAGTAGGGCGGGTAGGGTGGGGGTCTCCACAGCGAGGTCTTGTTCTCGGACAATAACGCGTCTGTTCTCCTTCTCTCGCTCCCCTTCCAGGATGACCATATGCGACCTGTACAGCATGCCTCGCGTGGCCGAGCCCGTGTGGTTGACCATGATGTCGGGTGCGTCGGAGAAGAACCACCTGTGCAGCCTCTTCATGCGAGAGTTCTCGCTGCTGATGGAGCAGGCCTCCAAGAACCAGTTGAGTGGCACGCTCCATTCTGTCCGACTGGTTGAACAGCCCCCCACCACCACCCCTCACCCACGTCCGTGCCGGTCACAAATTGCTTATTGTCGCCTTGACAAAAGATGCCAGAGAGCTGCTGCTCGTGCACGCTTCAATTGGGTAGCAAAGGCCTGGTATTGAACACATGCAAACGTATTCAGCACACAGCGCGGAGGGCTGCATCAAGTGCAACAAATTTCAGTCATGTTAGAATGTTTACTTTATTATTTAGGTCACCACCAAGGCTTGGCTTTGTTGAAGTGTGACTTCTTTGTTGGTGAGATTGCACACCTTAGTCACATACAACAGTCAATGAAGATAAGTTAAAAAACAAAAAAACAAAAAACTAATGTTTAGAAATACTTCACATTTGAACACCAACATTTTAACTTTTAAAAGAATAAATTAAAATGTACTTATTCTTTAACTTTAAATTTAGGGAAATAAAATAAAGTATACATTTTCCAACTACATTTATCTATATACACCAGATAATTGCTGTAATTAATTTAAAAAAAAGGAAATCTGAATGTAGGCCCTTATTTTTGTAAGTGTTTATTTTCTTGTCTTTTTTAATTCTTACAAAAATAATACATCAGGATTTTTTTTCAAATTCTTCTTTTTACACATTTTTTAGATAAATTTTAATCGCTAGGAAATCATATTTAGCTTTTTTAAATTTAATTAAAAAATATTGTGACGAAAGAAAAATTCATGTTTTAGCAACCAGAAATGACAGTTTTTTTTGGGGGGGGGGGGGGGGCTTTTTAACCTTTAATTGACAGGACAGCTGAAGGAAAGGACCACACAGCCCAGGAATCGAACCGGGGTCGCTTAAAATAATGTTTGACACAAATTTTAATTCCTGAAGAGGGGGGAAAAAAGTTTTAAAAATCTTAAAATGCTAATCAAGATGATTATATTGAAAATAAAAATACTTTTTTTTTGCTAATAACTATAAAATACTTATAATAATATAATGACTCCAATAGTTTTACTTTATTTATTTATATATATTTTTTATTCATTCCAAGGTAAAGGTAATTCTTCTTCCATTTTTTAACTTCCTGACAAAAAAAATTATCATTTGCGTTTTTGGGGAGAAAGCAATTTGTATTTTAGCGCCAGGACAGTTATTCAAAAAAACGTTGTTTATGCAAATTTTAATACCTGCATGTAAATTCTAATTGCTTTTTCCCTCTCCCTCATCCTGTAATCAAGTTATACAGTTGTGTTAGCTTCTTCCTAATGTTTGTGTTGTCGACCACCGTGTCAAAGTGGAGTCATGAGACAGGAAGGGAAGTAGACGCTTGTTTAGAAATGAGAAGTGAATCATGCCGCAAGAATGAGTGTGTGTGTGTGTGTGTGTGTGTGTGTGTGTGTGTGAAAACGTGTCTATGCGCGTGTGTTTATTCACTGTCCACTTTTGACCTTTTCAACTTGCGATAAAGCCCCCGCGGTTGCCCCCAGGTTGGCGTTCCCTTCCCGTCGGCTCACCCTGTCCATCTTGTGACGTTGGCAGGTTCCTCCCGGCGTTGCTGACGGCCGTCCTGACCAACCACTTGGCCTGGGTGCCAACGGTCATGCCCAACGGCCAGCCGCCCATCAAGATCTTCTTGGAGAAGCACTCGTCGCCCAGCGTGGACATGCTGGCCAAGACGCACCCTTACAACCCGCTGTGGGCGCAGCTCGGTGAGAGACGGCATATATAGAATATATGTAATAATAAATAAATAAATGACCTCAAACTAACTTTTTTCTATCTCTGCAAAGGCCAAACTGTCCTCTTTTGGGAAACCTGAAACATAATAATATTTGGATTTAGTCTCATCTCTTGGAAACTCATTCCTGGATGTTTGCCTTTATTTAGATTTGCATAAAAAACAACAAACAATGCCCCTGGGCAGTATTCTTCTTATATTTATATCATAATAAAAATGAATTTTAAAAAAGCCCTACTGCTCATTCAAATACGCAAATGTGCCAAAATAGAGTAAATGTTACTAAATGTATGGTGAAATTTGTTGCAAAATCTGAAAATGTTGTCACAGATAATTTTGTTTGGGAAAAAAAAAGGCCAATTATAATATAGTAAGTGTAAACAAAATATTTAGTTAAATTTTTTTTGATAAATTTGGCAAATATAACAAAATGTAGTGAATATTTATGTGAAAATAGTGGATTGTCACATTTTGTTCAAATATGTAGATTTTGTAATATAGCACATATTTTTTGAAAATACAGTGATATTGATTACAAAATGTGTTGCGTTTTGCCAGAAAATGCAGTGCATTTTGTTGCAAAAACATGGCAAATTGCAAAATGGTAAATATTGTTTCAAAATGTTGTATTACAAAATGTGGTCATTTTTTGTAGTGAATTTTGTAAGACGATTTCACAAATTTGTGATGAATTCTTGTGTAAAAATAGTTGATACCTTTGCAAAACAAAATTGAACAATATGCAACGGAAATAATTACAGTATATAATGAATTTTATTACAAAATGTAGTGATGTTATTTGCATAAAATAGGGCATATTGTTGCAAATTATTGTGTTTGTTGCAAAACTTGTTCAATTTTGACTAGGCATATTTTGTTTGTTACACAAATTCATCTATTTTGTTACAAAATACAGTGTTTTTTTTGGGGGGTGCAAATATGGAGTTTTGTTGCAAAATAAAGTAAATGTAAACGGCTAATTTTATCACAAAATATGGTGTTTTCTTCCAAATATAGTGAATGTTTAAAATAGTTTGACAAAAATATTTCTAGACTTAGTTATATAATTAGCGCAATAAAAATAGGTAAAAATTATATCTAGCATGCTGCATTTGAAAGTAGGTTCATGGGGACATCGAGTGGTCATAGCTAAGAACTGCAATGCATTCACGCACATAAAAAAAACAGTCATTGACGCAGTGTTTTGTGCTGTTTGTGATGAGAAAAAAAAGGAGAAGCTAAAAGTGTCGCTAACGTCACATCATGCGTTCTCAGGTGACTTGTACGGCGCCATCGGCTCTCCGGTGCGCCTGGCGCGCACGGTGGCGGTGGGCCGCCGTCAGGAGCTGGTGCAGCGCCTCCTCTACGTGCTGACGTACTTCATCCGCTGCTCGGAACTGCTGGAGACGCACATGCTGGACAGCGCCGAGGACGAGGCCATCGTTCTGCCCGGCTCGCTCATCACCACCTCGCTGCGCAAGGGCGAGGTGGAGGAGTCGGACTACGTGCTGGTGACGGTGCACAAGCCCGGTGGCGACTACTTGGCGGAGAAGGACGACGAGGGCGAGGACGAGCGCGAGGACCAGAGCCAAGCGTTCGGGACTCTCCAGGATGATGTTTGCCGGACTTCGGAGGAACCCGAGGGGCCTCACAGGGAGTCCGGCAGCCCGCTGACTGCCGAGGCCCGGTTGGAGACGGTGCTGCCTGTGGGCTCGTGCTCACCGAGGGAGCGTGGACCGGACGAGGGTTTGGGTAGGGAACCCGTCGCAGACCCCCTGTTAGGCTTCCTCCCAGAGAAGAAGCCTCCGGATAAGAACTCCTCCCCTGGAACCTCCATGTCGGGCCCCATGTCGCTCATTGTGACGGAGGAGCCGTCCACCAAAGTCACCTTCCTCATCGGTGACTCCATGTCGCCTGAGTCGGACACAGACAGCCGGCGAAGGAAGGTGGAGGAGGACATGAAGCAGCACAGAAAGCTCCACCAGCTTCTGCCGCCTCCATCGCAGGAACCCCCATCTCTGCAGCGGGTGTCTAGCAAACTTCCCCAGTGGAACCCCGACGTTCCGGATTACAGCCAATTTGACGAGTACTTCTGTCCGGAGAACCCGGTGGAAACGAGGACAATAGACGACGTGGCCAAACGGGAGGAGGCTGCCGGTACCATGGCCGGTCTTCACAAAGACCTTCTGGACCCTTCGGGGGCAGGACGCCGCGTCCAGGACGGCGTGGAGGATGCGAGCGACTTGTCAGACGCGCAGAGGAGGTGCAGGTGCGCCTCGACGGACTCGTGCGACAAGGGACTCGTCCTGTCCGTGCCCGTCCTCCACCGGGACGGAGGCGACGGCAGAGGTGGCGGTGAGGACCAAAAGTGCAAGGCGGCTCCCCTCAACGATTGGGAGATTCCGCGCAACGAGAGCTCAGACAGCGCGCTGGGCGACAGCGAGAGCGAAGAGACGGAGGACTGGCAGGAGGAGGTGATGGTGCCATTCCCAGGGTGAGTGTGTGTCTCAATGCATCAAACACTCTTCTTAGATACACCGTGATTCAGTATTTGCAAATTGCCCCACGTTTCTGCGTTCCTTTTAACCTGACTTTATTTTATTTTATTTAACCTTATAACGCCATATTAAATCCACATTTCCCCATTAAAACCCTGGGGTATATGATCAGACACATGCATTGCACAGATAATCCATTAGAGGGCAGTATCACCCAGCTGATGGCTTTTAGCCAATTGAGAAAGGAGAGGCACCTATACTTATTGATAGTGGGAAATGTTCTTTCTCGTTTTTTGAAATACTTAAATGTTTGATATGTCTGTTTATTATAATATTTTTGACAGCTATAAATGTACGAATTTACAGCATTGTGACCGGATGTATCCAATATGACACAAATCAAACGTCATATGTGGAAGTTGATTTAAAAGAAAAAAAATGTGTTCAAAAGGAAGGACCAATATATACTCTATTTACATATAATCTGAATTTTCTCTCATATATTTCATGGTTCAGGCTTTATAGCGTTAAAGTGCCTCTTGCTATTGACAACATATTAACTGGACCTGAATTACTGGTGCTCTTATTCCACATAAATGAAAAAGTATCACAGGAAGAATGCATTGATCAGACCGTCACGAAGCTGAATAACAATTGTGCATCCAAACTTACAGACGTGTTGTTTTTACCGGCAGCTCCAAACTGGTGGAGAACTACTCCAAGCCGACCATCGCCAACTTCGGCCGCTCCCTGTTTGGCGGCTACTGCCCCACCTACGTGCCGGACTTTGTACTGCACGGGATGCCCAGCGACGACAAGCTCCGGCAGAGCCTCATGGCTGAACTCACGCACGCCGTCCAAGTAAACAAATACATTTTATTATTTCAAATGGGGGGCCACAAATAATTTGTAAGGGGTGCTTGGACCCAAAAAAGTGAAAGTGGTGTAATGTTAGCCGGTGTTGTTGTACGCAGCATCCGGTGCTGGACGAGCCCATCGCCGAGGCCGTGTGCATCGTGGCCGACACGGACAAGTGGACGGTGCAGGTGGCCAGCAGCCAGAGAAGAGCCACCGACGTGGGCAAGCTGGGCAAGGAGGTGCTGGTGTCCAGCCTGGTGTCAGGATTGCTGCACTCCACGCAGCAGCTCTACAAGCTCAACATGTCCCCCAACTTTGTACGTAGCACACACACGCAACCACACGACGACATATTTTCACCTCCAAATTGGTACAATTTGAAATTTTACCGAAATTGATGTAAAGAGAAATAACTTGAGAGAAAATCTAGAGGTGGGACAGTCGTCATGAGAGATTTGAAGAAAGAATTAAATAAATCTTCTGTTTCTCGTGAGAAAATAAAAAATCTTCCAGAATCTCATGAGATTTTGGATTATCCTGTGACATTTGAGCAAATCCAGTGAGACGTCAACAATCTCTTGACTTCTGCAAATACCGAAACTTCCCAGAATCTCTTCAGACTTTGGATAATCTTGTGAAACTTCAGCAAATCTAGTAAGACTCTCTTAAAACAGAAGAAAATCTCACAAAAGAGACTGTCCCTAATCTTGTAATGAGATTTTAGCCAAGTGTCTTTTTGAGACTTGAGGATGTTAGACTTCAGAAAAACTCTTGATTTCTGCAAATACCGAGACTTCCCAGAATCTGTTCCGACTTCAGAGAAGTTTCTGAGAATTGAGAAAATCTTATTAAACCTGTAAAAAAATTAATCTCCCGAGTCTTCAAAAGTTGTTAAAACCAAAAAATCTGGTGATAAAACATCTGGTGAGACTTCCGCAACTCGAATAAAAAAAAAACGTGCACGTTTTGAGAAATCTTGTAGACTTAAAAGCGAATCTCACAAGGTTTGATAAAACCTCGTGAGACTTCAGCAAATGTTCGGATGCAAATTTCAAAACATTTTAGGAAAATCTTTGAGGCTTGAGAAAATTTCATGAGACTGTAGCAAAGACTACTTGTGAGACTTCGAAAAGTTTCCTAAGACTTCAAATCTTTTTAGACGTCAGCAAAGCTTATGAGACTGCAGTAACTTATCGAATCTCACAAGATTCCACAAAAGTTTCAGCAAAACTAAAAAAAATATATATATTTTGTGACCTGAGCAAATCTCATGAGACTTTAGCTTGTCGAGCAAGGTTTCCGCGGCGCATATCTTGACGGATGTTCTTTGTCCTCAGTGCATCATGCACCTGGAGGACCGCCTGCAAGAGATCTACTTCAAGAGCAAGATGCTGGCCGAGTACCTGAAGGGTCAGAAGAGAGTCCATGTCAAAGAATTGGGCATGGTCTTAGGGTGAGCACCCAGTATTGTTATCATCATCATCATCATTGTTATTATTATTATTATTATAAAGTAGGGGGACAAAAGTCCATACACACTACACTTGAAATTAACTTATTTTAAATGAGCAAGGAAGAAGGGACAGAATTAAAGCCAAATACTTTTGGATCATTATTTCTGATGATGCCATTGGTTTATTTCAGAATCGAATCGAGCGACCTGCCGCTTCTGGCCGCCGTGGCCAGCACGCACTCGCCATACGTGGCCCAGATCTTGCTGTGAGGACGAGGGAACGAGTCTCGGCTTCCTTTTTTCCTTCTTTTCATTCTTTTGTGGACCTCTCACACTGTTGCTGCTGACAGGTGCAGTACTCCAACACACCACAGGAGGGTGCCGTTGGGCAAGAAAGGAAGAGCCTCTTGTTTGAATGTTTTTTTTCTTTCTTTCGGACACCAAGCCAAAGACTTTATGACGAAAGGAGTGTTAGGACCACACTGAAAAGAAACAAAATAATACTCGACCAAAATTAAGTCGGAGTCTTATGAGAACTAAGACATTTATTTGGAGAAAAATAAAGTGTATATTTTGAGTTTTTTTGCCTCAAATATACCACTTTTTCCAAAAAAATTAATAAAAATCCCTCAAGATTACTAAATACAGTTTGTTGTCAAAAATATATCACCTTAAACTTTTGGTTTCTTGAAAATATGCAAATTTCTCTCTTGATAAAATGATACAAAAGTGCTTTGTTCTCAAATAAGCGAGCTTATTCTTCAATATACCACTTTTATTTTTTCTTGTTAATTCTTGACTTGTAAGATTCAGACTTGAATCTGGCCATGTCATTTTTAAAATCTCTTTTCACTGTGGACCTAAGCATTCCTTGGTACTTGTTTAACTTTTAACGCCAAGAAAGACACTTAGAGGTATTTTCTATTCGATTTTGTGTTTTTCCCCGTACAATCTCCAACAAGCCAGCCGTGGTGAAAGAAGTCTTTTAAAACAAGGATGCCAATTTTTTTGTCTTTTTTTACAAGCCAATTTGACACCCCCTCCACTACACCCCCGTTCTTACTCAAATATACCATGACAAACCGGTTCCGAAAATTTCCAAACTCTACCTCAAGATTTTCTTATGCACCATTCACAAAACTACCCTGAGGTCATTTATTAAAAAGGGATTTCTAACTCTTTAAATCAACATGTAACTTTTTCCCCACCCGTCGTGGAATCATCGCTGGGTCTATTTTACAACCAAAACATAAAATGCTGAATATTTTCACACTTTTATACCATGTTTACGGCAAGGAGTAACCGCAACAAGATGCAGGAAAACCCTCTGAGTTTTTTTTCTTCTTCTTGTTTTTAACCGTGCTTTCTTCCTTTTTGTCTTAATGGGAAATGACGATATCATCGCAGGCTTCCAAACAGCCGCTAATGTTGATTAGCGCTTGTTGTTTGTGTGTTAAAGGCGTCCTTTGTATATGATTAAGTTATTTTTGTGGACTGTACAATTCATTTCCATGTATTTATACCTTTTCAACAATTGTCTCCTCGCAAATATCTTTTTCCCAATTTTATGGGAATGTTGTGCAATAAAGATGCAGACATTTGGACATAAAGGAGTCTCCTGGGTTTTTTTCATATTGTTTTTTGCAATTGTCAGCTTACAAAACCATGCACATTTTATTAAACCACTAACTTAGTGCAAGTCCAATTTTTAGGATTATTTTATTCATAAAGCCTTTGAAAAATTATTCAAAATTGCTGTATCAATAGTGCATATTTTATTTGATAATTTAAAATCTATTTTGATTTCCAAAAAGCATCACTTGAGTTTAAAATATATTTTGTATTTTTTACATTAAAATATATATATTTTTTTTTAAGTGTTTTTTTTGTAAAGTATTATAACGAACATCATCACAGTTCAAAATATATTTATTCTGCTCCAATGTTATTATTGGACTTCAAGTAAAGTACATTTTATTCTGTCCCAATATTATTATTGTACTAATTTAAATTTAAATAGTGTCAATAGTAAATTAGTCATATTAAAATTTGTAAATAATAAAAAAAAAATTAAAAAAACGACAATTACCGCCTCACTCGGTGGCGGTTTGATTGTGATCACCATGTGAACCTAAACCCCCTTTGATGCCGCCCCCCTGCGGTAGCGAAAGTGGAGTAAAACGATCGCGCTCGCCCCAGTTATGCAATAAAAGACGAGCACTTCAAGGAGTGTCCAAAGAAAGTGACTCAGATTAAGAACACGCACCGTATATTGTCATGACACGATTACATAATGCGGTGTGTTGACCAGTGAATAAGTGATACAATTTCCATAATAAAATCGTGTTATTTATGAACTTCTTGGCTTTTATTACGGTAGTCAGATTTCGCTACACTTCACAGCTACTGAAAGTGTCAGCAGTCAGTGATGCCTTCAGGGACTACGTAAAATTAGGTGGAGTTGGCTTTACCAGTACAGTGTGGTCAATGTCAATTCTCAATAGCTCAACACAAGTTAAGATAATTTGTTTGATATGTTTGTATCAGTAGGAATTTACTTCATCAGGATTTACGTCAATTTTATAAGGAAGCCGCCATGCGCCGTTACTCGTTTCCTCCCCGTCCTGGTGTACATGAACGCAGCGCCACTTTATTGGCAAACAGATGTATGTCGTCAACTCGCCACATTCGCTCCTTTCTCCGGGAGGAGGGAACCAAAATCTCCACCGTTCAGATGGAACTCGCGGCGGTTCCGGCGGTCGAGATGGACGTACGGAACCCATGACGACGCGGATACAACTTTGTGGCACTTTTAACCGGATCACAACGATCTTTTCTGACGCCTTTTGAGTTTTTTTTAATTGCGTGTTTTTGCTGCCCGGTTGGAGGGGCGGGTAGCTGGAAAACTTCACCGTCCATGCGCGCCCGGGCGAGGACAAGCTTCAACGCGGGAGATGTGACACCACCCAAAGTTTAAAATCGACTTAAGAGGAAGGACAAATCCCTCCTAGTTGCAATTCGACGTTATGAAAATGACCGGAGCTATGGAAAGTTCTTTCAAGCTGGCACTGAGGAAGCCGCCCGCCTTGCGGACGACAGAGGTACGTGAAGCCATCGCTCTTGTAAATTAGCACATCGCTTTTTTTCCCTCCCCTCAGTTAGCTCACAACTTCATAGACTCACTTGTTTTGCCATCGGATTACGTTATTAAATTGCAATAAATGCTATTTAATCGCGAGTTAAGTGAAGTTAAATGGCTTGGACTACTAAATGGCCGTGTACAAACACCGAGTTTGTGATGGTAGCCACGCCGAGTCAAACTGGGGACGTTACATATTGTACGCTACAGTCTGCACGCATTAAAAGTAGACACAACAAAGAGGGTTAGAATAGGATACGATTTCTAACTGTCCCTGAAGGCCACACTTGAACAAATGTACGTCAGTTACGTTGTGGATATTGTGATTTCAGACAGTCCATTAACGCAACTCCTCAATACATGAAGTTGTGTGAGGAAGGTTATGACGTCATATTGCCACTGAGTGCAACATTGAAATGTCAGACGATCCCAAAGGGCGCACCTGACAATTGCTGGTCTATTATTTCAGACTGTCCCTGAAGGCATCTCGTCCACTCTTGAGCAGCCACTTTTTTTTTTCTTTTTCAAAATTGTGTATGTCGTAGCAAGAACAAAAAGCATACAGATTTTGAAGAGTTTCCAAACACAAGAAACTCAAGATAGTTGGGAAAATGGTCTAATCCCACATGTTTCTCGTCCACTCTCGGGCAGTCTCAATTTGAAAGCGTTCAGGGATATTGGCCTATTTCAAAGCAAGATTACGAAAGATTTTGGAGAATGCTTCTTAACAGAAGATGATGGAGTCGCCTGTTTTAAAACGTCCAATCGCTATGACGTGTCTCATCCACTCTCGCACAGCCAAACGTATTTTTTTTCAAAATTGCATAAGTCATTCAAAGAGCAAGAATCCTATAGATTTTGAAGTTTCCAAACCCAAGAAGCTCAAGGTAGCTGGGGAAAAGGTCCCACCAAGACATGTTTCTCGTCCACTCTCGAGCAGCCACAGTTTTGAATGAAGCTTATTCCAAACTTTTCCTCTTTCAAATTCTGCGCACGCTTCCTGTTTTTTTTTTTTTTGAAGGATACGCAATCCTAGATGTCCGTCATTGACTTTTGCTTTGTCAGCGTGCGTTTTGACAGCGACAGCCCTGTTGCATTGTGGGTCCGATGACAACGGCCTTTTGGGATGCAAGTGCGATCTGTGGTGCGTTCTCACGTCCCCTCTGTGGAAACGCAATGGGGCAAGCGTTGTTTTCTTTCTTCTTTTTTTTTTTTAGTACCTCCATCTTTTCATAAAGGGCCTCTTTTGACGCCTCTTGATCCCTTGTTTGTTTGCATCGGCGCGCCAACCAGAAAGCCTCTTTCACGCCGTCCATAGAGCGCTTTTGTATGCACGTGAACAAACCATAACAAGCGCTCGCTCCACCAATGAACGTCAAAAGGTCGACTATGTGAATTCTAAATCCAAATCAAACTTTGCAGGATGTGTTCATTAAAAAGAAAAACAAGCTCAAACAGCTTTGATTGCCAGCTGTGTGCTGGGATCAAAGAGCCAATCTGTATGTTTCTCGTCCGCTCTCGAGCAGCCGCAATTCAAAATTTCAAACTTTTGTGGTTTTTTTTCCCAATGTCAGGGAAATAGTCCTTTTGATTTTGAATAATAAACAATCCTAGATGTTCTAGTTGGTTCTGGTCTGCACATGCTTCTAATCCACTGGCCATATTACTGAATGAATCTACTCCAAATCTTTGGGGGTTATTATTCCAGATCTGGGCAAAAGTCCTATGAATATGTGCTGTTACAGGATAACCAGTCGAAGATGTTTAAGGTAGCTTTAGCTAACGATCCATTCAGTAAAATGTTTCGCGTCCACTCTCGAGCAGTCATTATTCTCGAGTAGCCCCCCCCCCCCCCAAATCAGTAGAAAACTTTTAATTGTTCAATTTCAACGCAACAATTCAGTTGATTTTGAATCCATGGTTTGTGGTGAAAGAAAGGTATGCGGTGTTTCTTGTCCACTCTTGAGCTGAACCAATTCGGGGTGACTCTTACTCCAAATCTTTTGGGGATTCATGTTCCGTCATGTCAGAGCAAGAACCCGGATGATTTTAATTGTTAGGCATAGACCATCCACGGTGAGTGCTCTTGATCTCTGCCAAGTTTCTTATCCATTCTCTATCAGGTAAGATTCTGAATGAATCTTAATCACACCTTTTGTCAACATTTTTGTTTAATTCCAAGTCATGGCAGGAATCTCGTTAATGTGTGCGAATGATCAACTCTGTGTTTCTTGTCCACTCTCGAGCAGCCAAGCTTTGGTTATTGTGGATTTGTGTTCAATACCATGCCTAGAGTCATGTTAATTTTTGACGCAGCGGTAGCAGAGATCAATGATCAAATCGGTACATGATTCTCGCCTGCTCTCGATTAGCAGCAATTCTGTCAATTCAAAGTTGACAAGGTAGTTGACAACGAGTCTTTATGTGTCGATAGTTAGCTCACGTTGTTGACATGTTTTGTTTTTATTCACCCCCCCCCCCCCCACCATTTTTTTTAATGCAAGTGTTCCAGCAGCCTTTCCGAAAAGCAAACCTGTTTTAAAGAGCCAGGAAGCGTCCGTTCCATGCCGTGCCTGCCGGCTATTGTTTGAAAGTAAACACGCCGCCGCTTCCTGTGGGCACCCGTTCTCGGGCCGCCGCGCTGTCGCGGCCTCGCGGCCTCGCGTCATAGCTGGCGCATGCGTGGGCTAACAACACGCCGTGTGTGTGTGTGTGTGTGTGTGTGTGTGTGTACATTCCATGCCGCAGAGCAGGCATCAACAGGCACACGGCTCTCTGCATGGAATGTGCATGGAGGATACAGGTAGACTCGCCTAGTAAAATGTAGTCAGATTATCGCAGTCGAGGGGTGGGGCCAAAGTAAAGTATCCCTACAGGCTTATTTTTTGTATTTATTTTTTGTTGTTATTTCTAAGCCTCTTTAGTTAACTAGCTTTGTTGGCCATGCCAATTTTAGCACCTTTATCTCATCAAAGCAGAAAACTGAGCGGAGCTGCAATGTTGTTGGTAGCATTGCGTAGCGTAAGCTAACAGGTAGCTAGCCACCACTCATGAATTTGGAGCAAAGATCCGCCATCTTCATGTCCCGATGGACTACATGGAACAGCTATCACATCATCAGAAGCTAAGCAGAGCTGCGGTGTTGTTGGATGCGCACATTAGCATGAGCCATTTACGGCTTTGCTGATCCAACGTGATCTAGTTTTTGTTTACGTGCGTTTAAAAGACCAAAAGCAAAACTTGAAAGTCTCAAACATTTGCATTGTGACTTTCTCGTCAGACGTGTCTTAGATTGTTGCAGTGTGTTGTCATGCATGACATGACAACCCCCTCAGGTGCGACATCGCCCACCTGTGATGCAACGTGAAGACGAAATACCTCCCTCAGGGCTACTGTAGGTAGAGATTAATGGAGGTTGGTCAACCAGAGGATGACGTCGTTTGCCGACGCACATTTTTTTACGCAATTTCCGTCACCATAAGACCACCCACTCACTCACTCACCCGTCTCACTTTACAAATCCCCTTTAAAAGGAAAGAGTCTGCTGATAAAGAGTGAGCTTGATTTTGGGATAGTCATAGTAGTTATAATTAGTTATTATAATAATTTATAAACAATAAAAAAAAAACATTGAAAATTACGACATAAATATTGCTATTTAATGTTGCAGTGTTAATGCTCATCAATGATATCATCCAGTTTTAAAAATGATAATAGTGACATCATGATTAAATTATGTGATGATATTGTTACATGCACTGATACAAATCGTTGCCATCCGATACAATGATATCGCAAGAGTTTGCTGATGAGAATATTGTAATGCATTAATTTGATTGAAAGAAAAATATTTGCGATATTCTGTGCGCTGGTATCAATACTGTATCGATGCCGTATTGTTACATCTGATCATACAATGTTGTAATACCTACTTTGGAAGAAAAACAGCGTAGTTGCAAAACTATCGATATTTAATACTGCCCAGGAGGAGGACTTGCTCAATGTCAGATTTTATTTGCCAATTCGATGGCAATATCTGGCATTGATACTTATACCTATATACCTTATACCTAATAATATGACTTGAATAAATTCAACGACAGCCATATAGATGACAGGAACTGTCTCAATATTTGATGCGACCGTAATGATCAGAATATTTTTTTCAATGATTTTGATTGATTGAAAGTCATAAATTACTCATCTACTTTAGAGATTAATATTACAGAAACAATTCTTTTGAGTTTGACCGGTATAAAAAGTGTGGTCCCAAAAAATTTTGCGTCCACTCTCGGGCAGCCGCAATTCTGAATTAATCTATGACTCCAAATACCAACAGAGTCTTCTTCGAACTTTACGCCATGAGTGTCCTTGGTACCTGACAGATTTGAGTTTCTCAAACACGCTACCTGACAGGTTTGAAAGGAATGCACCTGCCGTCTCGTGGGGAACGCTAGGAATGTGACAACTGCATTCCCGGAACGTTTACCCTCGAACAATGAAAGCAGAAGACAAAAATAAAGCTTCCTGTTTGCCGCCGTTACAGAGAATATAAAAAGCTGCTGTTTTTTAAGAAATTGAATGGAAAACAGGAAGTGACTCAGTCGTGGTTCCACAGCCGCGATGGTGAAGGGTTGAACTTTTACATGGCGACTTCAGCACACTTTGACTTTACAAATGGAAGTTATGAAGGCGCAGTCCTGTTTTCTCAAATCACCTGCGATTTGACTACCTTTGAATGTGATTTGCGTGTCAATTTTATTGACATATTTATTATGCCAAGATCACTAATAAAAAGTAAAATTAGCCTGTGATCTAATTGTATAATATGTAGGACAGTCTATGTTGCTGCAGTCGAAATTCAAAGTAAACTCGAAGGGGATATCGTCAACCATTCCCGGAAAAAAAAAAACATGTTTTGAAACTTTCTAGAATAACGTATATCTTGGAGAGGTCCTAACTTAACTGCAGTAAAAAAAAATACTGATTTAGAAATTGATAGAATGCGCAAGAACTTGACTGCCTCGACAGGCTGCGGTGTAAATCCAAAGTAAATGTTAATTTCAATGGCAAATATTTGATGGCATGCTTTGAGTTTGAGCTAACTGTTAGCAGCACAGAGCTCAAGGATATTTTTTCTTCACTGACATCTCCTGCCTTGTCGTCGTCAGACCGCATGGCAGTTTTACGACTTTCTCGAATAACCTTAAACAGGGACCATACTGCCTCAACGGGCTGCTGTAAAAAAAAAAAAGTCCAAGTGAAGTGAAGAGAGCAAGGCAAGCTGCTAACATTGCTAAACAACAGGTTTCTTTAACATTCTATCTAGCAGGACCATGACCTTTCCTACCTCAACGGGCTGTGGTAGAAATCCAAAGTAAACTTTAAAAACTTTCTAGAAGGACAGAGGACTCAAAATTCTGCAATACATATATACAAAAAACTTAAGAACAAAGGACAATCCTAAATTCACTGCAGTAAAAAGCATTTGTGTGAAGTTTCTAGAAAAACAAGTACTTAGCTGACTCAACGGGCTGCGGTTGAAATAGAAAGTAACATTAATTAAATTGCTACGTGGCACCACGAGCTAAATGGCTGTAAACAGGACGAAGATGCCTGATTATTATTTTTTGCACACTGACTGAAGGCCCTTCATTGACATCTAGTGGCTTGGTCTCGTCAGACCGCGCACACAGCCGTGAAACATCCTCCTGCCACTTCATTCACTCCAGCAGAAAAGTCATCTAAAATTACGCCGAAAGGTCATACTTTCCACTGCAGTGCGTGTGGCGTGTGTGTTTTGCGTGGTTTGGCGGGCAACGCGGCCACTTTCCAGGCCCGGTCGCCAATCGGTCCTTCCCCGGATGCAAAAAGTTTCCAGGTGACTTTTTCACACTTTCTCTTGATGATGTCCAGTTAGCACACCCGACCTCCAGGGTATGGAAACTGCACACATTTCCCGTATTTCTTTCCACGCGTCTGCTTCTGTGCCACTTTTTAAGCGATTTGCCGGCCGATCGCCCTCATGTGTCTTCAATTACACCGGCGAGCGATGTTTGGGTCTGTGTGTGTGTGTGTGTGTGTGTATGTGTGTATGTGTGAGCTTTGTTGCTAAGAATAGCGCCTTTGTACGGCCCAGAGAGGGGATTTAGCTCTAAGTGCTACAAGTGCTCTTGTAACCCCACATTGATGTTGCCTGTGATAACTTTTGACTTGAAGGATTTCAGACTCTCGAGTATCATAGAGAACTTCATGGTAGCACCAAGTGCAAGTGGCATCAACCAACGGGCTGCAGTAGAAAATTTAAAATAAAAGGGACTATCTTGGAACTTTTGAGGACCAAATACTTTGATGCCTCAACAGGCTGTAGTAAGAATCCAAGATAAATCTGAAAAACAGCAAAATGAGATCCTTGAATTTATTTACCCTGTTTATATTAATTTGTGCTTTAATGTGTAGGGATAGGATGGGAACCTTTTTATAAGGACCAAGTAATTGCCTGCCCTAACGGGCTACGGTCTGAATCGAAAGTAATTGTGAAGGGAACAAGGCAATGTCATAATTATTGTGGTTGGAATCCAAAATAAAAGGAGAGGACGACAATATCCTAACTTTATCACGGAGGAAAAAATGTGTGTTTTAAAACTTTCTAGAAGGACCAACTACCTTGCAGCCTCATCGGGCTGCAATAGAATTAAATGTCAAGAGAACAAGGCAGTTTTAAAAATCTCTTCTTCTTGCTTTCTACAGTAGATGTATGCAGATGTCTGATTTTAGAGCAGTCTATTTGAGCCAGTATTTTGCTGCCTAAGCGGGTGGTAGTAGAAATTGAAAGAAGACTAGATGCAAATAAAGAGATCACCCTTTTCAGGATAGCTAGGGCAGGTATTGATATAGATGAATGAATTTAGATTTCAGAGCTTTCTAGTAGAATCTAGTACTTTGCTGCCTTAACAGTTTGCAATAGACATTGAAAGTAAGATATGATTAACTTTAATCTAGAAATTGAAAGTATGCTTGAAAAGAGCAAAGCTCTGCCTTAACTTTACTGTAGAAAAGAGTAGTAATTCTTCCAAAGTGCAAGTTACCTCAACGGGCTGCGGTAGGAATTGAAGAGGAGAGCAAGTCAATTTTCTTTATACTTTTGAGAAGGATCACATAGTGCTGCGGTTTGTGGCTCGTTAATGAATACTTGATTTTGCCTTTTCATTTAGCATTCACTTGCTAAACAGACCCGTCGAAGCACATTGCTCGGCCTTGTTTGTCCTCAGCCGAGTGCGACGTTGACCCGAAGCCCGGAGGAGTCGGAGGTTGATGTAAATGTTGAGGGTCAGCTATGCGGCCGAGATGTTTGTTCAGCCATTTTGAAGGGGCGCGCTGTGTCTTATGTCCACAATAGCCTCTGTGTGACTGTGAGCAGAACGGCGGCATATTCCTCCGGATCCAACAAACTTGCTGAGATGTTACGAATTTGTCTAAAAATGATCCCCTAAAAGTCTTAAAAGTGTGCATGAAACATCACCCAAAGTCTTGAAAATCAATTGTTCACAAAGCTCCCTAAAAGTCCTAAACGTGTCCAAACTTCAAGTTAGTTTAAATACCTTAGCATCAACATTTCTTTCACATTCATGACTTCAAATCCAGCATGTGACTGTAAAGCGTCCTCTCAATTGTGAACATCAGAAATGCGTGGAGTGGGCGTCCATGGCGACAAGAGCCTTTTTGTGCGAGCACCAGTTGACGCACATAAAAAGTCCTCCGCTAGCGTAGCATTTAGTGTGGGCCAAAACAAAGATTGGATTCCACTTCGGGGAAAAGGTCAAAGTCGTTTAATTAGACTTTTTTTTTAGCAGCTGCTTTCAGCTTTTCAACTGGCTTGAGTTGAGTGCCGCTTTTGTGTCTGCCAGCAGGTGGCAGCATCATTGCAGTCATGCTCCTCACACACATGTAGCACAGACTCAAAAGAAAGACCTCACAAGTGTTTGGTTCCACAAATAGCAACAACTTAAAGTGCTGCTGTTTTGGGAGATGAAAAAGTGTTTTTGACACATTGAAGCTGCTTCCTGCTTCACGCCGACTACCAACTAGCAGCTACTAATTCCTTTTTTAAATGTTTTCTGGAAGGCTCCCTAAATGGGCTGTGGTAGAAATTCAAAGACAACTGGAAGAGACATGCAATGTCCTAAGTATAAAAATAACAAATAAATCAATAAAAATAAAATAAAATTGTACATTCTGGAAAAAATAAAATAAAAAAAAACCCAAAGACTGCTGCTGCAATGAGCTGCGGTGAATCATAATCAAAACTCAAAAGAGATGTGATCTCCTGACAGAATGTCCTAACTTTTTATTGAAAAAAACATTTCAAAGTTCTTTTGTCGTTGCACCAAGTACTTTGCTGCCTAAATGAGCTGTGGTACAAACTGGAAAAGTCAGCTTAAAAAAACCCGAGGCAATCTCCTAACTTAACTGCGGAAACACACATGGATATTGGATACAATTAAACCTTAACACAACAAATTACTTTGTAGAAGATACAAGGACATCCACGTGAATAAAATTAAAGTTATTTAAAAAAAAAATGCTTTCTCAAAGTATGAACCTCTCTATCTTGACGGGCTGCGGTAGGAATGGAAAGATATTAACTTAAGTGCACAAAATAAATTGGCATTCTTGAAGGACCAAAAACTGTGTTGCCTCAATGGGCTGCGACAAAAATCCAAAATAAATATGAAGTGAGGGAGACAATTTCCAGATTTTTTTTCCTGACTGGAAAAGCACACTTTTTTGTTTACTGCGTCAACAGGTTGAGGTAAAAATGGAAAAAGGTCTGAACTTTACTGCAGATGAAACTATAGAAGGACCACCTTCTACCGCAGCCCGTTCAGGCAGTAAAGTGAAGTGAGCGATTTCCTCACTTCTGTTATGGAAACTTTCATCATTGCTGCATTTTTTTTCCTGGCATTTTCATGAACGAGCAAGTACGTTGCTGCATCAACGGGCTGCGGTGGAAATTGAAAGTGTGGGAAGGGGCCACAGTAGGGAGGCAGTGGCACAATCAGACTTCTCACATGTGAGAGCTGCTTGCCTCGGGCGTGAGCTGACAACACAACGGGGTGCTTACCGCAGCACTTGATTGTGCTCACTAACCCACTTCATGCAAGTCAATACGCTGCCGCCGAACCGTTGCTGCGCACTTCAAAATTCAGCCCCTGGAGCCAGTTGCGCTTGGCAACATCAAATTTGGCAGACGTGCCCCTCTTGACTAGACCCACAAAAAAGTCTCAAAAAGCAATGGCTGAAAACACACAGGAAGTAAACCATTTTGATTTGAAGTCTGCTATTTTAGGGTAATTTTGGTGTTTGATGACTCGCCATAAAATCAAGTCGCGCTTTCCATTTTGATCAATGAAGTGGCCTCCTGAAGGCCGTGCCGGAGCTCTGACCGCCGCTTATCGGCTAAGCGTCCGCATTCTGTCAGCCTCTTAGCGCTTTGACAGCCGGCCTTGACGGAGCGCTATTTCGGGAGCGCGTCGGGCAGATTCTGTCAGCGTGTTGTCGGCATCAATGAGGTGAACGCCGTTAACGCGTCAGGACGTTCGGGAAATATTCCCGCAGCCTCCCAGCATTGAGATAAACACGCATGGATAAGAAAACAAGTCAGACACTTACCTGTCTTTTTATTAGGTACACCAGCTCAACATTTTATGATCGAATACATATTGTACATTTTAGGTACACAGTAGACGCCGGACAATCTGTTTTTTTGTGGAAAACGCATATATCATGGTTCCAAAAACTCAGAACATGAATATAATAATTATTTAGATGAATTAAATGCAATAAATTCATGTTTTTTTCTGTCTTTCAGGACCTGCACACCATCTACTGCCACCTCTACCACATGGATGTCCTCTCTCACCTCAGAGAGCACCAGCTAAGGTCCGCTGGCTAACACAAAATGCTACAATGCTAGCGATAGCAACTAGAAAACTATGGCCCGCAGGTCACATACAGCCTGGGCTCTTTAACCCAAAACATTTGCATTATCAATAGTCTTTCAATATAAGCATTGATTTAGCTATTTTTATCCTCTAAAATTAGATTGCATCATTCTTTATTCATTTATTTGATTAAACAATTAGTGACTTTATTATAAACATTCAAATCCAACAAATATTTTTGGGATAAAACATTTTACTTTTATTAATTTTGTACTTTTACTTTTCATGATTAACTAATCGGTTGCTGGCCCACTTGTCCTTAAAAAAAAAAAATCAAACAATGCCCTTGATCAGAAAAGTATGCACACCCCTGGCGCTAGGTGCAACTTTTCTGAGATATTGCTTGCTTTTTTTTGGTAACATGGCAAACAGGTTTTACAGCATGTGGCCACAGTATGTGCGACGTGTCCGGAATGTTCCCTCAGCTGATGCCAGGTGACAGTGACGACAATTAGTAATAATAAACAATATACAGTAATCCTGCCTCCATCGCAGGGGTTATGTTCCAGACCACCCTTGTGAAATCTGTGATATAGAATACAGTACCATACATAAATAGCATTTATGATATTTATTTATATATATATATATATATATATACATATATATATATATATATATATATATATATATATATAAATAAAATGTACCGATCCCTCTATACAAATCCCGTTTTTAAGTAACAAACTTAACATCTTACAATCTGCATCAATATTCATGCCCAGCAAGTACATTCTAAAATGAATCTACAGACGTCACTTTCTGTAGACATAAAAAGCAGGATTGAAGAGGATTTAGCATTCAACAATCTTCACAAAAAACTAAACTGACTTGAAATACTTCCGGTTTTCATTCGTCTTCAGTCAAATTTATTGTTTAACAAAATAGTGCCATCTATTGGTCGACAGTAGAATTACACCCAAAATAAACCAGCGACAGAGTAAAATAGTTACAAACCGTGCAAAACAGACTTTTATCATTTGTTTTGTGAATAACTTTTTGATGTTTTTAATGTATGAAAACTGCCATTCAAATAAAGCAATGTTTTGTTGTCCCTTCCCTCCCCTTCCCTCAGGTCCATGTGCACCTCGGCCAGGTACGAGAGACACGAGGCCAACCGCATCCTCTTCTAGTGAGTACATTCGGAACACTCGAGCGTTTCTAGTTAGGGTTTCAAACTAGGGTTAGGGGTTCAAAACAGGTTTTAGCTCATACGTCATGAAGTTCAACAAGATCTTCTTCTTCTTCTTGTGCAGTCCCGACAGCATCGCCAGCTGTTGGTACGTCCTGCTCTCTGGATCTGTCTTCGTCAAGGAGCACATGTACCTGGCTAGGTGCTGGTATGTGCACATCAACACGCGCACGCACGCACGCATGCACATGCATGCTTAAAAC
Source organism: Leptonotus elevatus (assembly GCF_054856555.1). Lineage (NCBI taxonomy): Eukaryota > Metazoa > Chordata > Actinopteri > Syngnathiformes > Syngnathidae > Leptonotus > Leptonotus elevatus. Next base: position 11,147,667 of record NC_141254.1, read on the forward strand.
TAGGCGAGGAGGCGTGGAAATGACTGCAGTATTTCATGTTGACACACACTGTTCATGTGTGAGATTGTTTGTGGCGCCATCTATTGTCATGAACGAGGATTCCCAAACTGCGCCGTGCTCATCCCTTTTAAATTTATATAGATTTATTTATTTATTTATTTTTGCACAGAACAATCAGATTCAATGGCGGATGTTCTATAATAAATAATAAATAAATAAGAATGATTAAAAAAGTTTATTTAAATGTGTTTTTTTATTTTTATTTTTTATTTAAAATTATTTTTAGAAATTACAACTCCTACCAAAATATTCATATTAATAAATATTTAAAATATATATATTAAAAAAACAATAAAACACCCCCACATTAATTAATTTAAAAAAATAGACAAATACAATTTATGAATAATATGGTAGCCCAAATCTCCAGAAATGAAATAATCTAAAATTATTATTAAAATGATTTATTTACAAAAATACCATATTCAAAATTGGCAAATATCTATTTAGAAATAAAAATAAATAATTTTGTTAAATCACAGAACCCCAAAATTCACTCAAAAAATGTATTTATCTTTTTAGCAACATATTACAATTTATTAAAAAAAAACTAAAAAAAACGCTCCAAATCAGCTTATTGTAGGGCAACAGAAAATTACTTATTTCCACAATATGTGTTTTTTTTAGAGACAGTAAAGTATTGAGTGTAGTATGTTTTAGTTAAACTTGCTGGAATAAGCTCCACATACTCCGCTAATGTGTGTGTGCGGGCATGCATGTGTGCATGGTTGGTAATAGTAAGTGTGTGGGGGAGGTTTTCAAACATGCAAAATGACCGGAGGGTGTGTGTTGGTTAGTGGTCACAGTCGGGGGTGTAAGAGCAGGTCAGAGTGTGTGCGTGTGTACGTGCACGTTTGTGCGTGCGTGTGGAATGTGTGGACCTGGGTGGAACAGTGGCCGGCCATGTGTTCCTGTGCAGCCTGCCCGCCTGGAGCCCGGCCAGCACATCAGGCAGGAAATGAGCAACACACACACATGCAAAGGCGGGCGACAGACAGGGCAGTATCGAGCAGGAGGCGGCACACACACACACACACACATTCTCCCTCCTAAACTTTTTGGCAGAGTAACTTTGGGATCCCTATTTTTTTCTCCGCCTTTTGTGGATAACATGCTGGATTTGCATCCACTTCCACGGAATCCTGACAAGCGGACCTATAAAATTCCCGGTTAGTCAACTTTGTGGTTTCCGTCGTTTGCTTCCCGCCTCCTACCGTGAGCTGTTTGAAAACTCCCTCTTTCTTCTTCTCCCAGCATGTTCCTTAACCCTCTTCTGGATTGGGCAGAAATGTCACTGTTTTAGCTCTCATACCCACACACACACACACACATACACAAGCATGAGATATATATTGTCAATATGTAAGTTCACAAACTACTACACTGATGACGTTCCCAAATGGTGGAAATTTGGAATGTTCTTCCTTGTTTCCAATGAAATATTTACAACACGGTTGATGAGTGCTCCAAAAATCAAATGGGCTGTTGTTTTGCCAATGACTCATAAAGTTACGTGTGTGCGTGTCCGTCCTTTGTTTCTGTTGCCTTTCCGCTTGGTCCTGGTAACCATGGAAACGGTGGTTACCAAATGGATCCGCAGCTCTGTTTGGATTGAGCTGTTGGCCCCGCCTCCCCCCCATAGAAAATGCTGTCTGCGCTCTAATAGATTTGTCCAGTTTGGACATTTCAATCATGCTTGCTTGAGATCTCAGGTTTGCTATTTTGTGGAATATTTCTTACAAATGTGATTTATTTTTAAAAAGTTAATGTCGAATTTCGATTAACCAATGTAGTCTTTAGGCACACAAAAAAGGAGCAATGCACAATGGAAATGAGCAGGGTGATTCAAAATAATCGACAGAAAAGAATTCAATGGCAAGCTCAATCACACAGGCCCACACTTCGTCTTATAATGACTGGAGTGCGGCTATTCCTTGCCAGTTATTGAAGTTGTCTCTCATCTTGCACAATAGAAATGAGCAGGGTGATGTGTAAAGTAATCCATAGTCAAAGAATTTCAGCGCGAGCTCAATCACACACGTGCACCTCACTTGAATTGATGCATTGGCTGAAATGTGGCCATTCTGTGCCAGTTAATTTATGATAACCACCACCTTGTACAATAGAAACCAACTGAATGGCACCTTGTACAATAGAAAGAAACAGGAGGACTAGAAATAATGTGCAATTAAAAAAAGTCCACTGCACGCACACATGGCCACATGCAATCTTGTTTTTGACGAGAACATAACGTTGCACAGTAGAAATCAACCAGACTGTGAGAAATAATCAACATGATACCTGTCACCTTGCACAATAGTAATGAGCAGGACTGAAAATGTTTACGGCAAGCTTGATCAATCCACTATCTCTCGCCAGTCATTCATGATGCCCATAAAAATCCACACTAGAAATTATCCACATAAAAACACACTGAGCTCAATCACCCACAGCCACATGCGAGTCTCGTATTTACTTAAATCCATTTATTCTTATTTGTTGTTGAAGCCAGTTATTCATAACCGTCACCTTGCACAATAGAAATGAAGCAGGATTTTTACTACTAGAAATAACCCACAGAGTAAGAAAAGACAACCTCAGAGAACTTTCAAATTGTGTCTCACATCCAAACTACTTGACATCTTCAAGAGTTGCCTTTTTCTCAACATTATTGCACTCTGTTTCTGTTTGTGTGTGTGGTGGAAGGAGGGGGGGGGGGGGGGGGGGGGTTGTTCACTGGCTTCCTCGCCGCCTGTCACGGTTTATTGCCCCCCGTGGCACTGCAGCTGTCAGTGGACCTGTCAGCCCCCAACCATACCAACCCCCCCCCCCCCCCCCTCCCAGTCTCCTACCTCCACACAGACACTTGTTTCTTAAAAGCGGGTCTGAAAGATGTGTGGCGGCACAGAAAATCATCACCTGCTGAAATCTTGACACTTTGAGCCGCCTTTCTTCCACACAGGCAAAGTGGTTTGGAGGACAACATTTGTCTGATAACGTTTTAAGGTTGTCATATCAACAATCGTTAGCATACCAGCTGGGTTTGAAGAGGGGATGTCATCGGCCTGACTTGTTTGCCGCCTAAACGGGTGGTGGTAATTGAAGGAACATATTGAGGATGGATGGATTCGGATTAGTGTCCTCCTGTTAGGTTCTATTTGATTAAACTTGACAGCTGGCTCTTTGAAAGTTTTCGGTACTTTCCAAATGAGATGAAAAATGTCGGCTCTTGTTTCAGTTTCGGGAACTCTGAGAGGTTTGAGTTCATCAAACTTGTTTGCATACGCAATGCCCAAAAGTAAGATTGTTCCCAATTTGGTATAAATTGGACAAAATCTGTTGGGAGTTTGTCTTTCAAGGCCCCTTTTGAAATGGCAAAAGTAGCCCTAAAATGGCTGCTTCAAACCAAAATGGCAGACTGTGTCTTTTTTGGACATGGCTTCTTGAGGCTTTTTTGTGGGTCTATGCTTGATTTTAAATGTCATGCTTTCATGCAAAATTTTCCAAAAACATTTCTTTGTGTGAGTCATCACGATCTGCCCACACTCACTAACAAATACTCCAGATTTTCGCAATTCAGCGTCATCCATTTGTTCAGTATACAACATTGGCGAGCAATGGGACAAAATCTCTAGGATGTGTTCGCTGCAATCTGTCAGTCGTCAGGCCGGCAACCTCTGCAGGCTGCGACAGTCTCGCCTCGCTGGAGCGCGCAGACATCTGTCACCAGCCGGCCTAACCTCCAGGAGGGGAGGGGCTTGGCGACAAGTCCCGAGCCCAGCCAGGCTGCAGACGGTGCTGGGTAGACTTTGCGTTGCTTCTGGGTGGTCATCCTAACTTTTAGCGAAGGGTTTACTTGGGTTTGATTGCGCATCTCATCAGTTGGTAGGGAAGACGACACCTTTGGGAATGTTCACGCTCAACCAGGGGGTTCTGAAATATCAAACTTGACAAAAACGCTCTCCAAACTGACTTGGAGTGTAACTCGGTTTTAGGTTACAAAGGTTAGCAGTAGGAGAGTTAATTAAAAGTTACTTTAACACCACAAATTTTTTTAACGTGCGATTAATGACCGCCCCTTACTTGGAAGGCCTGTAGTGGGGGAATTCCAGTTACAGCGCAGCAGTCCACGTAAAAATAATAATAATAAATGTAATAATAATGCATATATTTGTGGAGACTGGGGTCCAGCCAAGTTGTATTTTACAATTTTTAAAATGTGCAGAATTTCACAAGTTACTTCATATTAAACATTAGATAGCTCTTAATATGAAAAGAAAAATGCACTGAGCTGTTACCGTCTTACAAATGCATTTATGCCATCTAGTGGCAGAATAATGACCAACACAAATCAATATCACACTCGTTTTTTTTAAAGTTTTTTTTTTACAGTAATTATTTTTAATTTTAACTCCAGTTTATGAATTATTATGAAATTACTGTATCAATGACTCAAAGATGCAGCCATATTTATAATAGTTTAACATTTTTTGGGACATTTTATTGTACATTTAGAACAGATATAAAATTTGTGATTGATCTTGAGTTAACTATTGATGCGTTTAATTACAATTAAAAATGTTGATCGCCTGACAACCCTAGTTAGCAGTAGTAGTACTTAAAAAAAAAAAATAAAAAAAATAAAAATCTACTTTTAATGTGCCACACCCAAGCTAGGAGTGTTGGTCGGTAGCCAGGTGAAAACATACAAAGAACTTTACTACGATAAAAGACGAGTCTTATAATATATATAATAATATTTCCTAGCAGGTTCGTATATTTTTTTCCCACGCAACACATCTCAAAAAAGTGTGTTGCCATTGATTTCTATGTTTCTTGTGCCATATTCAAGCCCAGCATCAGTTTGGGGCCTGCTGAAAACAAAGAATGTGCATTTAAAACATTTTACGACATTTTTGGTGCTTTTCTCACAAAACTACACCCTCCAAAAAATATTGTATGTAATTTCGATTGTTCACATGCTTATACTCCACCTTGGCGTCAACAACTAAAAAAACTTACACTTTTTTTTTATTTAAAAAAGTGTCATATTGTACTCGGTCAAGGTCTGAGCTCGACATTGAGGATAACCGACGTGTAGGTCCAGTTTCCCGGTAGCTGCGGCGAGGATGGAATGTGGAACTATTTAAGGAGACAAGATGGGTGGAAAAGTGTCAGCTCGTAATCAGACGGCCGTCCCCGCGGCTCATCTCACGTCCGTAATTAACAGCAGCCGCCCGCATGCTTCCTCAAACAATGCTGAGTCGCCACTCCAGATCGCCAAAGGCAGCGCCGCATGTGCGCCCAATCTGTTAGCAGGGAATCGTATGAACAGTCGTGGATGGCGAGGCGGGAAAACCAGCAGCATGTTTATAATTATCTTAAGCAGACAATGACAAGGGATGCCTTTTTTAAAAAAAAATTAGGATGTCAACAAATTTGCCGTTTTATCAAAGGCTGTTGAGGGCTTTTCCCATGATGAGGTTGCATGTTTTTGTTTGGCTATGTGAGGCCACCACTGTTGTTGAATCAGCAATATGTGGGCAGTGATTCATTAAAATAGAAGAAACTAGAATAAAATGGTTATCTTACTAGAATTAAATCAATTCAAGTCTTTACTCTGAAGAATAGATAATTACTTTTTGGAGGAACAAGTTGTCTTTTTTAAAGGCAAATCTTACTATATGAGAATAAAATTAAGTCAAATTATTTTTCAAATGAGTATAGTTTTTTTGGGTGGGGGAGGGGTGATGGTGGAGGGAGGAGAGAGATATGCCCCACCCCAAATCATACTTTTGGCTAGAATAAAAAAAAATGCATGTAAGAATTTTACATATAAAAAAAATAATAACATTAAGAAATGTTGAGAAATATATATTTTTTTTCAGGAAAAATAATTTAGATACTTATTTGGGGGGGGGTTGGATTCACAAAAGTACTTGCATAAATCCTATTCGGAGGGAATCATAATTTAAATTCTTTTTTTAAGTAAAAAGGAAAAAAAATTGAAATAAAACAAAAACAAAACAAAACAAATGTAAAATTTTTTGAGGGAAAATAAAATTGTCTATATTTTTTAAAGTAGTCGTCTTACAAGAAAGTCTTTTTGGCAAATATACTTTTTTGTTATTTTACTTTTGACTCTGATACTATTGCATTATTGAGATACACTGCCATTTCTCAACTTGCCCACTAGGTAGAGCAACTCTTAACGTTCTGGGGTTGGATACCTTATGGTTGCCTACACATTGTTTTATTTTTTTAATTGTAATATTACAGTATATGAATTAGTTTTATTGTTGCTCTCCAGTCACCTCACGCGCTCTCTGATTGAACCCGGGCCGACGTCATGCACCCAATCCATGTGACAAACACACATGGGCTCAGCTGTTCCCGCCTGCCTCCACCCTTTCGTCCGCTTTCTTATCACACAAAGCAGACAAAAGGTGGCATTGTGCGAACTCGACGAGGACACTGCTAACACGTAGCGCTTCAGTAACATTTCATACAATCGTACGTTTGCTAATCATCTACAGCATTTTATACTAGCAGGGATGTAATATAGTAAGGACACACTGTTTGTATACAAGAAAATTTCTTTTTTTTTTTCTTTTTTCTGTCATGTGTAAAAGAGTAAAGTAATCTTATTGGAATTAAGTAATACGTTTTTTTTTATTAGTGGTGTTTTTTTTCTTTTAAAGAAATAAGCAGTAAACTTGAGGATTTTTTTTTTTACTTCCACGATAATAAAATAGAATTTAAAAAAAGAAAGCCTGTTGCATTTTTCAAGAAATCCATTGTTTTCATGATGAAAAGTTGTAACCTACAAAAAGAAAGATTAGTCTTTTTGTTCATCAGGAAAAAGTATATTTCTATCTGTTTCTGTTTCGCAGCAATTAGCTTTAGAATGTAGCTAAATGTCATAATTTTTCACAAATCTATTTAGAAATGTGATTAAAATAGGTTTTTTTCAACATGGCCCTGGTTGATCTCTTTTGCTCTGTTGGCCATTTGTGTAATAATTGCTTCAACCATTCTTTGCAGTTAAGAGGCTGCATCAAATCCTTCTGTATGCTCTAGCATAACAAAACAAAAAACAAAATTATAAATAGGTCTTTAGGACACTTAAAACATTTCAAATAGAACGTAGTTATACGTTTTTGGGAGCAAATGAGTTAGGATAATCTTTTTTTTTTTCTTCAATAGAATGTTTTCTCGTTTGAATTTTAACTCTTTTACTGCTAAACGTTATCCAAAAATCAACCCCTACTGTGCCAGCCGATTTCGAGGATTTTAACTCATCTTTCAAGGCAAACTGAATATTGTGTACTTATACTACATAAACATGATGTGTACCACATGAAAGATCGCGTTCCATTCTTTCATTAGTAAAAGTCTGTTTCTACCTTATTCTGTTCTTTAGAAATCACTATTTGAAAATAAGTAATTTGAGTGACATTGAGCGAAAATCAAGGAGAAAAGAAGCTGTTTGTGAAAAGATACATTTTCTGCACAACAGTGACTTTGGCACTAATATTTTTTGTTCAGTGACGCTCTGTGAATTAGATTTAACGTGAGAAAGCCTTTGATCATTCACGTCATCCTTTGAAAACATTCTATTACATCGCATCAATCTGTTTCACTGCAATTACATACACCGACAGAACATTGAAAAGAGATACAATGCTGCCATCTGCTGGCCATAGTTAGTGGGGGTTTTTGATTTCACAAGCCCATTGACCAAGGCAGCGCTGCACGTTGCACTGCCCAGTGAGGGGGAAAAAACGTAGTAAACGTCAATTAACGTTTTTGGCAGCACTCATTTGGATTTTAGTAAATGTTATTTAACGTTTTTGGCGGTAAAAGTTAAAAAGTAATTTTTTTAAAAAGTAAATTTTTAAAAAAAAAGTAATCTTACAAGAAATAACCCCCGTAATTAAGTCCTATTTTTGGGAACACATTTTTTTTTTAACAGTATTTTTTCCCCCAAAAACTCGGACCTGTAGATGTCCCAATACTTTATTTAGTCCATTAGATGTATTTTTACATTTTGTTGCGTGGAAGTAAACGTTGGCAAATGCGGTCTCCAGCTGTGTTTTGCCTCTCATGTTCACACTTTGCGTTCATGTGTGTGTCATCTTTAGTTTCGGCAAGCAGCTGGGAGGCCGGCGAGGCTGTGAATGCATCACGTTGGAGCCATCAGAAATGATCGTGGTAAGACAAGACTCTTTTGATTCCCATCTGTCTCTTTCTTTCTTCTTGGTCTGCATTCCAGACAACTCTAACGTTAGCGAAATTCCTCCCAGAGATGCTGATCCCAGATCAGATCAGTCACGTTTACTTTATTCACTTCCTTGTTGAAAAACAGCAATCCTGAAACATTCCTGCCCTATCTGAAAAAGATAAAATGTCATGAAGAAATAAAGTCGAGATTATTTTTTTCTTTTTCTTTTCGAGAAGGAAGTTCACAACTTTGTAGCCTAATTTGTAACGTAACTTTCATGTGTAACTGTTGGATAACTTTTCTGTGTAATTTTGTAGCCTGCATAGTGGACACATAATTCTGCAGCATAATTTTGCTAGCTAGCTTTCTAGTGCAATTTTGCACTGTAGCTTCTCTGCAATAAAATCCGTAACTTTGTAGCGCACGTTTTGTAACGTTGCCCCGTTAAGTTAACCCTTAATTATGCAAAACAGGAATTCAACCATTTTCTCTCAATTTTTTGGCTAGTCAATGCGCAAGCTAGCATGTCGATGTACCGAAAAACTGCCAATTGGCTAATTAGCAACATGGTGAATAGTCCAGTTATAGCGGTAAAGTAGGGTGACATTCACCGGCAAGTGCGTCCGTTTGTGTGTGTGTGTGTGTGTGTGTGTGTGTGTGTGTGTGTGTGTGTGTGTGTGTGTGTGTGTGTGTGTGTGTGTGTGTGTGTGTGTGTGTGTGTGTGTGTGTGTGTGTGTGTGTGTGTGTGCGCGCGTTCGTGCGTGTGCGTGCGTGTCATGCTTAGTTGTGACATGAGTTTCACACACACACACGCACACACACTTACACACCTATACACTCATGCATTCTATGAGGCAACAGGATGTGTGGTCACATTGCAGCCGTGCCGATGGTCACATGACGCGTCGTTCTGTCCTGGGCAGCGAGCGAGAAGGATTATCGTCCGGTCACATTTAACACAAGTGTGTGTCTTGTGTGCGAGTGTGTGTTTGTGTCGTGCGTATTATCTACAGTGTGTCCCATGAGGCTCATTAAAGCGACACACTGGAGCCCTTTTTTTTTTTTTTTTTTACTTTTATAGCCGAGCAAAGCCATTATTGCGCATATCTTTTATGGTGGATCCCTTCAGTGTGTACGCCACAAAAATCGTTGATCGTCATTCGAATAATGTGGTTGCCGCTGTGGTTGTGGATTTAAAAGCTTTGTTAGCAACAATAATCATACACCAATTAATGGCCAAAATAATATTGCAAAACAAAATCTATAGTTCAAATTTATAATGATAATAAAATAATTTTTGATAAAATCATAATAAATAAAATATCTAAACTAATAAATATACTATAGTAAAAGCTAATAAAATATGTACAGAATATTATTATAATAACATATATAACAATGTATAATTATGATAAAAGATTAAAAACTACAGTATAAACAATGATCATATTATTATAGTAGGATTTATAAAATAATAGTAATAATTTTGAAACGTTAAAAAAGAACAATTGTATTAAATTACAATTAGCCCCTTAAGTGTCATGGGGACAAAAAAAACAAGTTTCTCATTAGGATGAGAACATTTCTCATCAGAAAACGTTTTTAGTATTTCACCTTTTTTTTTTACTCCATACCACTTGAGGGGCTCTATACTTACCCAAATTATAATGAAAAAAAACAACTATATAAATAAAATAAAATAAAATGATGTAAATAATAAATATAGCAATGATACAATATTAGCAATATAAGTAGCTAGAATACAAACAAAAATAACCTTATTACAAAATAGATATATAAAAACAAATATAGAAAAAAATTGCTACTACCAATTCCCAAAATAAGCGACTTCTTTCTGAAAAGAGAACGTAAACAACATTTAAGCACCACATATTTGAAATTCCTCCCGCGTGGTGACACAATAACACCATTGAGTGACGCAACAGGGCAAGAAAACACATTCCTGCCGCGACAACAGCCAACACAAAAACTCTGCTGGGAAGTTTTTTCAGTATCTGCGGAATCTGCTCTTTTTGTTTTTTTTCTTCTTCTTCTTTTTCTTCTTCTTGTTGCTACGCCTCGTGAGAAGGATGTTTGCGTCGTTTCCTGGAGGAAGCGGCCCTGGCCTCAAGCATGTGAGCCACTCGCAGCCTCGGCAACGTGTCGAGCGGACGCAACTCGGATGTAAAGAAAGGATTTTTTCCTGAAAGTTTTGGATTTATTTATTTATTTATACTGCCTGTGGTCCGGATGAGTGGGCTGCGCTGGAATCGGCTGTCGGCACTCTGGAAGAACTGGATCTTCAACCAGGAGCCCACCGACGCGCCGGCAAAGGATGAGGACCACAGTGTGGATTATAAGACTGCAAAAGTCAAGTTCACTAAACAGAACTCGGATCCCTCGCCTCGTAATTCGGCCACGGACATCGAGAAATGCAAAGTTCTCCAGCGAAGCCGTTCTGAAGTGACGTCGGATCCGTCGGTTCTGCGTTCTGAGGAGGGTGCCTGCTGTGTGTTGCAGGTGGACAACGGCGGCGAGGGCGACGACGGCTTCCTGCACCGGGACGGCTCGCAGCGACGCTCCCGCCGGCGCTTCCGCAGGATCAACCCCAAGGGTGAGCGGGAGCTGATCACGGACGGCCAAGAACCTGCCGGATACAAGGTAGGAGCCAGGCTAAATGCTAATGCTAAAGGTGACAAAACTATGATTGAAACAGCGGTAATCGATACAAATATCTATTTGATATTGATTAAACAATGAAGATTTTTGTTGAGAAATATTTATTCGCTTTTTTTTTTAATTTTGAGCTATTGCCAATGTTTATTATCATGGAAGAACTTGATATAATCGCGATTCAGATGTAAACGATACATTGAGGGGTAAAAAAATAATTGGTGATGGTTTCCTTGAGGCAGAGGTGGTATCATCCTGACTATGATGGGGTGACTATTGATACCAGGTATCGGTGTCTTATTAGGGCTGGGTATCAATTCAGATTTCCAAAATCTATTAGATTCGATTCAATTCACGATTCACATTTATTTTCGATTCAGTTAAGGATTTCATGCAGTACCAATTTTACTTTTATATGGAAGACATTCTCAGAAGTATCAATGCCGCAAATAGAAACTTCTTACTCTTACTTGGTGCATTAGAATGAAACAAATATATGAATATTTACATTTAAAATTGAATCCAATGCAGTTACATTAATCATGTATGTTTTACTGAACACGACCTGATCAAAACACTAAATAATAATTGAAATCCAACAACACTCGGTACTCTGAACAACAAAAGGGACATTTGCATTTGGTAGCCATATTTAAAAGTATCGATTCATGGTTTTATGAATCGATATTGGGCTATGAAAAGGAATATCGATTATTATTTTTTTAAACCCAGCCCTTCATCTTATTTTAAGTACTCAAGGCGGTGACCGATACCATTATCAGCCGCCCAGGGACAAGAAATTAGAAATTACATGAATACAGGTTGTCATTAACTTCATGCAATTTTAAGGAAAAATAATATATTGGGATATATAGGCCTTTCTTTAAAATCATCTGTCATGTATAGGTGGGGAATTTTATTTACTACTGGTATCGACATCTGGTACCAGTTGCGGTGAAAAAAGTGGTATCGTACATCCCTAATCCTGACCATGCGCCATGACGTGCATGTATTCTGTAAATTCAACTGACTCGCTTTCAATTTTTTACATGCAACATATAATAATTCCATGTTTCAATAATAAGAATAATAGTTCCAATAAGAATATGACTATTATCATATTAAAGCATTCATTCATTATCAGTCACTCATGCTGGAGGTGGCCGCCTCTGAATTTTGTACACAGGAAAAACCCTGGGTGATGTATGGGAAACAAACCGAATGTTACAAGGACCAAGGCTAAATGCTATTGCTAACATGTGGGTCCAGGTTTTTTTGGGGTAACTTGACGGCATTATCACGATCGGCATTTTTATTCGCGCAAGTGCAGCATTCCCACGATTACAATATTTCCATCAATCTATTTTCTATTTAACAATATTTTGCAAAGGAAGCAACAATTCTTTAGACGGAAAAAATTATATTGCTTTTTTTGCATGAGGCTTGTTGTACAAGTTTTCCTCCCACTGATAGCATCTGTGTGTCATGTCAGTTAGTGGCTCGCGTAATCGCCACTCACCACACACACACGCACGCTCACACATTGCTGAGAATTACTCAGAGGTTTTTTCAAAATTTTTTAATATTTTTTCCTGCCCATGCCACCTCGCTGTGATATCAAGGTTATCACAATTGGCCTGGTTTGAGGTCTGTCTCTGGCAAATGAGCCCGCCCACTCTACTGCGGGGTCAATGTGGACAGGTTGCAGAATCAGACTTTTTAATCAAGAAGCGGGGCATTACTGGGTCGTAATGTTTAGCACGTCTCCCTCACGGTTATGAGGTTCTGGGTTCGAGTCTGAACTCGGGCTCGTGTGGGTTTATAAAAATATTATGACATCAAGTGTGACTCTTTGTGACCTAAAATTTGTTTCTTTTTTTTCCCCCTGCAGGATTACGTCAACAACCAGGTAGGACCTTGAATTTATTCATGACATTCTTAAGTACTGTGGAACTTTTCAAGGCGAGCACAGTGCACGTCAACATCAAATTTCCTGGGTTTCTTATTTTTTTTTCGCCCAATGGGAAATAACGAAAATAGAAGTAATCCATTTCTGGGTCAAAATGTGGTCATCATGAAACGTCCTGTTTTGTGCAACTTTAGAGGTTCCACTGTATTGTGTGTGTGTGTGTGTGTGTGTGTGTGTGTGTGTGTGTGTGTGTGTGTGTGTGTGTGTGTGTGTGTGTGTGTGTGTGTGTGTGTGTGTGTGTGTGTGTGTGTGTGTGTGTGTGTGTGTGTGTGTGTGTGTGTGTGTACACCTGTTTGTTAGGAAAGCACTGTGGGTGGCACAGACAAGCGGGCGCTGTCGTTACAATGAACAGATGCATGCTGGGAAAAGGTTTTAAAGCTGTCCCCATTTGTGACTTTTTTTATTTTGTAGGGGGTGTTCATCGTAAAATGGTTGCCCATTCTTTACAGTCTAATGTTGGCTATGTACTGAATATATTTATGAATTGTACAGTACACAGATTCTGAATGTATTGTAGACGCCGCGAAGGATAAAGACACAGGATGTTGTTATTGAGACATAATAACATCAGTGATCCATTAGCTGTGCGTGCTGTCGGCCTTAATGCTTCTGCCCTGCACTCAATGGAGATGCTCAGGCCATGAATGGCAGCGGGGAATGTCACCTTTTCAATCTATGAATCGCTTTAGCCAATGTTTTGTCTTTCAGGCTTGAATTGATCTTTTCCAGGCTTGAATCTAAGAACTGGAGGCGGGAACTCTTTTCCAGTTTTTTCTCTCTCTCTAAATGTGTTTACGGAATGTCGTCTCTAAAGTATATCCTTGTCGCTCCGTTATCATTTTTCATTTTCCACCATGACCGTGCTTATGATCGATCAATATTGATCCAGAAACCAGATCTCAACCCCCTCCACTCCACCCCCACCCCACAGTAGGCAGGGAGTGCCGGTGGTCTTCCTGTTATGTTCACTAATGACTGTCATAACATAACACAACAACACGCGCAGGGTTGTGCTTGTTTCTTGGCGTCTTATGGAAATGCCACATGACTTGATGAGTTTGATAAATCAATAAATAATCCGTCTTTGCTAAGAATTTTGGTGATGACGAGTTTGATTATGAACGCAGGGCTTTGTTGTGTTGAATATTGAATCAGCTGTTTTGACCAGTGTTTTTTTTTTTTTTTGCATGTCATTTTGTAGCTGTAGCCCATAATTTTCTGGCTTTGGCCCACCATTTTCTCATTTTTGGGCCCGTCGTTTCCAAATCCGCAAGTTTATCACTTCATTTCCAGCGAGTGACGACCACCCGCCATTTCCAACTCTCGCATTAGCTCCACTCGCTTGAGTTTAACACACAGACGCGGACTTTATTAAGGCACCGGGGACCTTACCGGGTTACGGCGTTCAATAGAGCGAGCGAGCCAAAGCCAGATGGATGAAGCCATCAGCTCGCTTGCCTGCGGGGGGAGAAACAAGCTTGAAAGGGGGTCTTCATTCCCGGAATCGTTAATCTGATAGGAAGTCTGCACATGACGGGCTTTGAATCGGCCAATGCGGAATTGGATGCACTTTTTCTTTGTGGTGGGGGGGGGCAGGGTGCATTGTTTTTTATTTTTGTGTGTGTGTGTTCAGCCACACTGGAACCATCTCACGGTCGCGCTTTGCTCTGCTTTGCTCGCTTCCTGTGTCACAAGGCAAAATGTTTGAATTTCCTCAACCCCTCTCAAGGGTTTGCTACATCACCAGCACCTCGACGCGAGACCAGGTTGGCAGAGAGAAGTTTTGTCAAAAGGCGCGATCGGTTATTATTTTTAAATTTTGGCTTGTCATCTTTTCATTTCAGTCATTTTCTCATTTGGCTTGAAAAATTGGGTCCCCAACACCCCATAACTTCAGTCGTATTCGTGACCCCTAGAAAGTGTATTAAAAATAAATAAATAATTTGCTGACACACACTGCATTTAATTTGCCCAAATGTGCTGCCTGAAAGGTAGTCAAATAAATAAATAACAAATAAAATAGGAGGCTGCTGATACTAGTCACTGATACCTAAGGCAAACAAAATTCCGACATCAAGTCCTCCTCATCAGTAGTTGGCGCTATACTGCGGCTGTTTGACTCATCAGCCAATCATCATCTGTGTCAGAAAGAAACAATTTTTTTTTGTGTTGAATGAAATTTTATACTGTTTATCAGAAGTACTACAGGTATTGGTAAAAAAAGAAAAGAAGAAGTGGTTATCTAACATTCAAACAAATTAATCCTAATTAATCCTTGGGTTAAGATTCGGGTTACCTAGAATTCACGCAATTATACTTGAGAATAGGTTTATGATGCGTCCGGTGTGACTCAACAACCTCTGCGTCATCCGCTAACCTTCAGGGTTTTAAAGTCACCCGCAAGAAGGTTTTCATGACGGTACCCGGTTTACCACCACATTACTGTTTTTATTACAGATGGTTGGAGGCTTATTTATAAAAAAAATAAAAAAAGCAATATCCTGGACCTTTTTTGAAAAGCCTTGGGACCAGTCCATTCCGTCGCTCATCTTTGGTCTTAGTCAGACGAGCCCCTGAAGGAGCTCGGAGCAGGACCTGCGGGAGAATCGGAGAGCAGGGTAATAAGAGAGAATTCTCAAGGAAACCCTTGCGCTAGTAATAAAAACAGGGGTGAGCGCAATTGCAAAGACAAGGAAACATTTGCTATTTTTCAATTTCAACTTTTGGCCAATCCGTTTTGTTTTTTACGTTTTGGACTTCCATTTTTCTCTCTCTTTCTCGTTTTGGCTTGTTATTTTCCTCATTTAATCTTTCCTACCTTTTGCTCATCAATGTTGTTCGTTTTCGGACTTTCTCCTATCATTGTCTCGTTTTGGCTCGTCTGTGTAAAGAAGCAAGAAAGCAGTAGGTCGCCTTGAAGGACAAACTGAAGGGTTTAGCGCAAACGCAGAAATGATGGAAAAGCAAAAGCAGGACAAGAAAACTATTAAGAAAAACGATTGAGGGTTAAAAAAAAAAAAGAGTAAAAATGAAAGCCTGACAGTGAGACCAAACCAAGGTGACCGAGATGGAAAAGGGAATCCTGACTGGCTCTGGATCTGGTTGAAGTTAAAGAAAGCGAGAAGGTCAAAGCGTCTTGAGTCAGCTTTGGGGTGCAGTCAAAAATCCTAGACTCATCTTTGGGACAAAATCTATACCACGCTTCTTTTAAAAAATATATATTATTATTATTATTTTTTGTTTTTTTTTTGTTTTTCTATACCACGCTTCTTAACTCCAACACAAGATGACTTTCGAACGTCCGACTCAATAGTTGAAGAGCACGCAAAATGTTGGTTCCTTTGCTAGTCCTCCAGAGCACATTAGAAACGTATGTTGTTGCATTGCTAGGCCGAGTGTCTTTTGCCTGTACAGTAAGTACGGCGGGTTGCTGATGCTAATTTTAGGGATGACATCAGCCGCACTGAGATGACAACCTTGCTGAACTCGAGCTCCATCTTCCCTCCATCCTCCTCCTTTCTGCTCTGCTTGCTAATCCTTCATCGTCCCGTTTTAAAAGGACCTCCACCTGGTTTATGGCGATCGGGAGCCAGGGATAC
Organism: Leptonotus elevatus; assembly: GCF_054856555.1. Lineage (NCBI taxonomy): Eukaryota > Metazoa > Chordata > Actinopteri > Syngnathiformes > Syngnathidae > Leptonotus > Leptonotus elevatus. The sequence goes on from NC_141254.1 coordinate 11,164,192, forward strand.
ATTTTTTATGTTGTTTTTGTTGCCGACTGCAGGAAGGGAAGGGCTCGCTTTAAATGGCAGGAATTCCTGCCTTGCTCTACATCACACGCTGCAAACGCGCAACATCCGATGGCGTGTTTCTGTGCTGCTTTTTTTCTGACGTAACAAATGCTTTCACAAAATCCCCTCCATTGCGTTTTGCGGGGAAAATGAATGACTTATTGCTGCCAATTTAATATATTTTCACTTTAAAGGCCAAAGATTCCCCCATACTGTGGCATGTCATGCCTGTGGTTGAGAAGCAGGAAGTCGAGACTTAAGATGCAGACAATCTCTACTGTAACTCTTAAGAGAATAGAGTAGGACTGTGCTGTTAATCGAAATTCAATTATTTCAATTGTTACATGCCACAATTACAAAATCAGCATAATCGGCAAAAAAAGGATTATAATAGAAATTGTGAATTTAATAAATATTAAAAATTTATACATTTTAAATTAACATATTAAATTTATACATTTGCACTTTTTAAAATTTTAAAATAACTAATAAATGTTGTTTCATCCAAGAGGAACTTGCATAATTAGTGTTTTAAAGAATTTTATTTATCTTAATAATTTTTTACGTTTAAACATTTCCTTGTTTTGTACCAAAAAATAAATGATCATCATCCTAATCGTGATTTCAATTATTACCAAAATATTTGTGATTAATATTTTCTTTGTAATGGAGCAGCCCTACAATAAAATAGAACAAGTAGAATACTTTATGGCATTTTTCTTGTTTCCACTGTTGAAGAATTGTATCATTTCTTCCGCGTGTTCGTTATTTTTCGGGTGGAGAGAATGTTGATTTTCTGAATACAGACTGGAGATCGGTGAACAGGTCCTTCGAAGGATTTATTTTACAGAATATTCCGGTCACTCATGAATGACAGACAAATGGCTGCTTCTCATCACAAGTGCCAAGATTGCTGACACTTACAATATTCTTATACTATCTAGAAGGGCGGTACCATCAGCCCCTTCTCCCCCATCGTTTCTTCAAAAGTAACACAAAAAAGGCCTAATCTAGACGGCACCGTTTTGGGCTCCAGATTACTTTTGTGAAAGTGTGTCACAAGTATTTGGTGTTGTGAACACAAAAATAGGACAGAGGAAGAAAAGGCGACGTGTTTTGTGGGCGCCGACTGCACCTCGCAACCGGATGCGCGGCGCACAGGAAACATTTCCTGTAACTCTGTGCGTGCGTGTGTGTGTGTGTCGCATGAGGCGGCGAGTGCATCACAAAAGGATAAAGAAATGTTCATCATGGCAATGAAATCGATCATCGGCAGAACCGCGACGTGCCCTTTCCAAGTTTGGGCCTCCAATCCAGATATGAGCACACAGTGCTAGCTAACTTAGTGTAGTTCAAATTATTATTTTAAAGAAAGTATGCCTAGACTGAAGATGGGTCCAAATTCGACACGTTTCTTGTCATCTTCTCAAAATGGCCTCAATTGTCAACCTTCTGCAAACTCTCACGGCTTATTGAACGTTATTTATTTGGTTAAAACAGCACGGCCCCTTCCTTAATCCAGTCGATGCGTTATAATCGGTTTGGCTCATGTAAATGTTTGCCTTTTTTGAGTGGCACATTAGGATCAGAATTCCTCCTCTCCCCTCCTTTTGGAGTCTTTTTTTAAAAGTATGATCTATTTTTTAAACCCCCCCCCGCACACACACACACACACACATACACACATCTCTGTCTCTTCATCTTTTTTCCCTCCTCCATCTATTTCCATCCTCCGTCTGCTCTGCCTCTCTTGTGTGTACACTGGCTCCTCCGAAGGCAGGCCTCCATGTGCTCGCCTCCCATTGGCCACCTGCTAAAAAGATGATGTCATACCCTGGCGCTGGGGAGGGGCGGAGGGAGTGCAAATTGAGATGCACAGATGCTGGAGTATGAGTTGTGTGCAAACGGTATCTTTGTAGAATATGCCGGACTTTTTTTGCATCTTCCACACAGCACATTTTTTCTTGTGGGATGAATTCCCACAGTTTCTTAATTCGATGAGGTTTTTAATCATTATTGTGGTGATATTCATGACTAGACCAGATCAGAACTATTGTTTCAGCCAAAAGGTCTCCAAACAAACAAGAACGCTTGACACTTAGTGTTAACTGCTGGCACTCGATGCATAATTTTCGCTAATGCTAAAAACATGGCTAACAACAATACTGACATGCTTGTATTACTAATGAGCACATTTCTTCTCACGTTTGGACTTATGCCAATGCTAAAATTTGTTACTGAATAGTTGAAGCTAATGTTAGCCGCCGACCTTCCCTGCTACATGTCTGAACTAATGTTAATGCTGAAAAATAAGGCTAACAACATAGTGATGTGACGTGACTCTCTTCATTGTGCGTGTGCGACTATGTCTCACAAACTTAGCTTTTAGCTTCATGCTAAGGTTAGCCAATGGTGCTTACCACACGTTTGGACTAATGCTAAAAATAATATTAACTCATTTTGTCGTCACGGTCCGTGTTGTGACCGAGCACATTTCTTCTCATAAAATGACCTCACTGGTTGACGCTAACATTAGCCGCTTGCTGCAAAATGCCTGAGCTAATGCTAAAAGCAAAAACAACATGTTTTTAGCAAGAAGTGTTTATATAAGGGGGAAGCCCATTTCATCATCATCCCATTTTTTTGTGCAAGCAAAAAGGCAGGAAAGGGGGCTGTTGGTGGGTGGGATAACCGCCCCCTCCTTTTCTTCTTCTTTGTAATTTATGCACAAAAGGAGGAGTGGCTTTTTTTGTTGTTGCCCCAGTAGACTCGATAGCTTTATGTTTCCGATCAATAAAGATGCTCCCTTTTCTTTTCCTGGCCAGCCAATCCATCTAATGCAGTTCCCCCCTCCCTCCCTACCTATCTCTCTCCCGCTCTCTCTCTCCATCCCTCGCTCGCTGGCTATACAGGTGATGTCATTCTTTTTCAGCTGGATTCCCTCTCCTCCCTCCACCGCTAGCTCATTAGCGACCCCGGCACACGGCAGCACAGCATCCTAACCCTCGGCTCGGCTTGCGTCTCAAAGCCCCTCCGCCACCCCCCCAAAAAGCGTCGGAATGCCGGCATGAAAGGGGCTGGGGACTTGGCGTAGCCCCGCGTTGCAGGGGTGGTACCTAACGTTGGGGGATCGGCAGCCGGTCATGGAGACTTGCCGGCTGGCTGGCAGAGTTGCGGCGCGAGTTTGACGGCGAGGAAGGGACACTCTGATCCAATTGACTTGACCGTGGGGGGTTTTCTCCTGGGAAAATTCCAAAAGGAAAACCGGCAACTCAACTTGGACATCACATTGGGGAAAAACTCTCTTCTAAACTAGGATTACTTGTCCTTAATTTCCAGTTGAAATCATTTTGGGAGGATTTCTGTGGGCATACCATCCCATCTGGAGTTTTTTTATTTTAATTTTTTCTTCGTCCCTGCTTTTTTTTTTTTCTTTCACCATCTTTGGTCGAACGAGGGGGAACTTCCCTCCTCCTCCCCTCAGTTGGAGAGATGGCTTTCCTGGTCCGTTGCTATGCCAACTGCTTGCAGCCGTGGTCCTCCAAAGTAAGCCATGTCGTAATGCCCATTGACTCTGACCGTGTGTGTGTGTGTGTGTGTGTGAGACATTGAAATACGCATTTGCGATTCTGCATTTGCAAAATAACCTATTCTATTTTTAAACCTGCCCTCCCTTATTTGACTCACCCTATTTGCTCTTTTTATGCTCATGGCAAAAGCAGTAATCTTTTCTTCTTTTTTTTTACTTTGGCATATTCTTGTGATGACATCATGATGTGAAGGAGCTTTACTGAAGTGAGTTGAGAAGTTTCATTTCGACAAAAGTAGTGCTTTTCCGCTATCTTGTGGCATCTCGATGCTAAGTAGCTATGTTGAAGTGTGTTATGGAGTTTTATTTAGACAATTGTAATGCTTTGCCACCATTTTGTGGCGTCTATAGGCAATTATAAACATTTTTGGAGGATCAGTTTTTCAGGAAATTTCGCTTTTCACAGAAGGTCTCAGTTGCTAACTGCCGCAAATAAAATATTCCAGATTTTTCGACTATTAAATCTGTTCAATATCAGTTCTAAATGTATCCTGTCACCTTAATGCAGGGGTGTCAAACTCATATTAGCTCAGGGGCCACCTGGAGGAAAATATATTACCAAGTGGGCCAGACAGGTAAAATCATGATATACAACTTAAAAAGAATTGGCAGTTATACACAGATGTGCAGGCCAGCCCTAAATAAATAAATATATTGTTCCAAAAAAGAAGACAAATGCAAATGGACGCGCTAACACTTGGCCCATATGAGTTCCGGGCGTGTTATAGCTACCTGTTTTGGATATATATTGTTCCCAGAATGCATTGTGTGGCGCAGTTAATGAAGTTATAGGATGTTAATCCATGTTATGTGTTTGTGTTACTAGTATCTGAATGTATGTCGCATTCAGCACGTTTGTTTTATGTTGGTCTATGTTTTTATTTTTTCAAGAAACCGTATCTTAAGGTTGTGTGTAAAATAATGACATCCAGGTCAATACTGTGTACAAGTTGAATTGTTCATCTGAGGATTGCGTGTGGAATTGCAAATGTATGTTTTGATGTTAGCTGTCAGATTAATTGGTCCGACATTAAAAAAAAAATTACCTTACAAGATCATCTCGCGGGCCGGATTAAACCCCTCGGCGGGCCTGATCCGGCCCGCGGACCTTATGCTTGACACCACTGCTTTAATGTAAACATGTTGCAGCGAGCACGGACACCAGCGCTAACATTAGCAATCAGGTCTTCTGCTACACGCAAGGTTAGTTTGTCTCAGTAAGTCGCTGCAAAAGAAGAAAAAGATCAAATTCTCCTTTTTTTATTATTATTATTTTTTTAGAGTTTTAAATCACTTCACTTCGAAGCCTACTCCGTAGTTTTAGAATGTCAAACTAAACTGGACGAAGAGCTACGCTGTCGACAACTATACTGTAGATTTCCGCCAGCTCGCCCCGTTTGAAGTCAGTATTTAATTGGTCTGTGCCACCGTCGCAAAAGGTTAATTAAGATTTCCTGGCATAAGTCGACCTACAAAAACATCTCAAGAACTCTGCTAAAAACTTACAAGAAGTTTACCATTGTGCTTTAAAGCGACAAAATTATATATATTTTTTTAGCATGTTGGCAAAGTTTGGTTATTCACCAAAAACCATGAAACTCAAGTCCACTCCACGATGGAGTCAGGCCCTGTCAGCCATTTTTTAAATAACCTCCCCACATGACAAGTGCTGAGATGCCTTCAGACTCATGTCCTCCATCAAATGTTTAATGGCTGGGTTTGCCATTTAGCTGCTTGGAGTGGAACTTCTACCACTCTGCTTCTTAAGGTCAGATGAAATAATGCATATTGAAGTATTGGCTGCAACCACAGTATCAGATGACGGGCGCAAAGACAAACATTGCAAGCCAGTCCAGACGTAAACAGGATGTGTACACTCTGGGAATGCTACATTAGTTCACCTCCATAAACAATTGTTTCACCTCTTCGGGTGTTACCTTCACTTCTCAGGTGCTTCATGTCTTACCGAGCATCTTTACACGACTGCAACAATTATCAGCTATTTTCCAACACTTTGTATATCTCACATGTACTGCATAGGATTCTAGTTGATAATAAATCCTTGGAACCAAGTCACAGTACTTTGAATCTTTCATGGTGACGTTTGGTCATACTCCGAAATGGTGGACTTCTTTTCAAGCATGGCACTTTGACACTTTTTTGGATGATGGACATGTATACCAAAATTTCCTGTCGTAAAGGTAAACTAGCTTTGGGGGGGTGCTGCTCGACGATCAGCGTTGGATGGTTGTTGTGTCGGAGCCGCAATGAATATAGCGAAGAGGCTTCGCTGGCTGCTAATGAGCCAGACTTAGACAGGTTGATGGATTCGGTGCCAGGGCAGGCGCGTGGGTGTGATGGACGGACTGCCACATGGGGGCGTAGTGACTGGAATCTCAAAGTAGGAATACAGGGAAATATAATCAAACAGAGCAGACTGAAAATTGCATCATATTTCTTTTTTTTAGGGGGGAGGGGATGCCACAAGAGGGCGATCTTTGCCAGATGATGTCATGGCCTCGAGTCGGCCTCGGGCAGGCCGGCATCCTGATTGATAGGCTGACGTGACGCCAGCTAATGTGGCCTTTGAGACATGAAATATAAGCTTGAGGGGGTCAGCGGCAGGGCTTGGGGGTGTCAGTTAAGACCATTATTAGAGGGCTGCCCCCTCGCCAACGCTGCCCCATACCCCCGCCCCAAGTGAGGGGGCGTTTGTGGGCTTTTAAGACCTGCCGCGGGGACGTCTGGAAGCTCAGATGCGCAGGAAGTCGCGGCAAAGACGATCAATGCGGGTCATGTTACACCAGGCAGTGTCCAGGTCGCCTTCTACAAGTCACCAATTACGACTGTAAAGCTTAACAGAACGGATTAATCTTGCATTCTATTCTTTTACACCACAAACAGACCTCCGCCAAGGCCAAAACAAACCAAAAAGACATCCGTCTTGTCCTGGGCCACAGTGTTGCACTGAACTTTGGTAGATTACGTTGGTGCCTTGCACAGCTACATGGTTTCAGTGCACCCTTAAAAAACTTCATAGTGAGCCCTAATTAGCCTCTAAAATGACACATATTCAATCCACAGTTAAAAATGCCTTTTAGGCCTTATATTTGAGCAGAAAAAAAACTTTTTGATTCAATGAACAAGCTTTTTTGTCCACCTGATGACTCCCCATTTGGCCCTGATGCAAGAAAACAATAAAAGGTCCTCGATGGACACTAAAATCAAACGGCGTGGTGATAATGGAAGCAGACTTGCAGTACTCATAAATCATGCCCTCCTATGACTTCAGTAGACATGACCTTAACCCACTCAAAACTGTCCCCACTGACCTTGACACTTGATGATGACACCCACCGCCTCGCGGCCCACCCCCACCACCTCAATTTCATATGGTCCCATTATCTCTTTGCTATTGATTCCACACTGCTGCCTGCGCAACCAGAAAGCAAGAGAGGGTCTTGAGTGGATCGTTTTCAAGGCCGTTAATGAATATGAGATGGGACAGGTCGATTATGTTTGGACGGATCAATCATAGGTTGAACTAGAACCCTTACTTCCCCCTTAATTTGTCTGTTTATCAAGACATTGTGGACAAACTTGTGATGCACTTCTGGGATGACAATACCTCTTTTAACCAAAACATTGATCAATCCAGATTGGACTAGAACCCATAGCTGCCCCAATTTGAATTCTTGCTTTTATCGCGACTTTACGGGCACATTTTTGCTTGCCCAAGTGCCTTTGAACGTGACTAAGGTCAAAGGACACATCTCTTCATAAATGTATAGATCAGTCTAGGTTGGATTAAATTCCTCCTAAATCTTAATTTGTCCTCCCTCTTGTGAAATGTGCGTATGCCCGAATGACTTTGAACCTGGCCATGCACTTGTTGACAAAGATGATTCAATTAATGAGTCAATCTAGGTTAGACTCGAGCTCTCTGTTCCCCTGGATCGCAATTTCTCCTCCTAAGACTTTGTAGACAAACTTGTCCAAGTGACTTCGAACCTGGCAACGCACTTGTGGTCTTGACAAAGGTCTCAGGACACACCTGTTAATCATTGAATGGGTCAAGCTAGGTTGGCATAGAACCCTCAACATTTGAATCAAAAATAGTTCAATAATAACAACAAAGCACTTTCTTCTGGGAGCATTTTCGATAACATGTGGTGTTATCAGCTCGTTAATTTGACTTCCCTTTGCCTTGTCAAAAAAAAACGTACGATCAACACCAAAATTTGCTCCATCCACAAAAGTCAATTTCCTGATCTGCCGAGGCATGCTAGTGATTTATTGTCTACGCAGACAGGGGCGGAGTTTTGGGAACCATTTTGAACAAAAACAGCCCCTCGACTGGCCCCTGGGCCCTTTGCGGTATCGATGCCAGCCTCTCTGCATGGAGCAGGAAGCATCTGTTCATAGCGGGTTATTAGGCATCAGGCCCACCTTCCTCAGGGGCCCAAAAAGGCGTACGTACCCCCCTAAAAAAGCCCCCAAAAATTCTGTGCCAGTTGGACAGTGACTTTGGTGTCCCACCCTTTCCACAGGTATTTATTATGATATGATCCATGGCTCCTCTGGGGATTTACCCGCCCATTTGCAATTTGTGTTTATCCGCATGCTGGCTTCCTTAAACCGGTCCGTTTAGCATGAAACAAAGTATCATCTTTATAAGCCACAGCATTCTCATGATAAATTCAAGCCTGATTCCCATTCAGCTTGTCGCCACATTTCGTACTCATGAGAAAAAAGGTGGTGAATTTTGTAAAGGCAAAAAAGACACACAAAAAATCTTCTTTTTTTTTCTTCTTTTTTTTAAACCTAAACCACACAAGCCCGACTGAGTGTTTAAAATGGCTTGTTCTGCAGTGCTTTGCCACTCCTGACACATCACATCTAAAAATGCTTTTGTGCTCTGAGCAGGCTTTTTTTTTTCGCTCACTGTTTGTAGCTCCTCACCACCAAGCGGAATATAGGCTGCGACTATTCCCGTCAGAAGAGACATTTTGGGGAGGGTGTACTGGTAACCGCTGCCATCTGCTGCCACACACAAAACAGTCGGTTGGGATTGCCAAATGGAAGGAATTCCCTCGTTTCGTCTGACAAAGAGCAGCCCTTGACTCCCCGAGGTCTCACTGAGCCGTGCTGATTACCTTCTTCGCCAGGCATGCCGGAACACATGTAAATTAAAGCAACAAGAAAAGGGCCCTTTTTTCCTGATGTCTCCTTTAAATGAAATCAGCAAACCTTGATGCCATGCTCCGCCCGCCAAATATGGCAATGGCAAAAAGAAGAGCAAATTAGTGTGTCCCATTTGTCTGTCTGATACCTCAGTTCGATAAGGGATCAATTGGGGAATGGAATTCTCCCCATAATGGCTGCTTCAAACCAAAATGGCTGACTTCCTTTTAAACTTCAGACATGGGCCCTTGAGATTTGTGTCCTGCTATGATAGACCGCTTCGCCCAATTCTGTTTTCGTAGCAACATGACATTTGGTAGGCGTGTCTATCATGAGTAGACCCACAAAAAATGTTTTGAGAAGCCATGCCTGAAAAGACACAGGAAGTCTGCCGTATTGGTTGAAAGGCTCCATTTTGGAAACATTTTGGCAATTTCCGGGGTCCTTTTGTCACATTCAACCAAACTTGAATCAGGTGCATACTTGACAAATTGCCGACGCCAAACTGTGGAAATCTTGAGTTTCCGTTGTGGCTTGTCGCCGGAGCATGCCGGCAAAGTTGGACAGCATTAAGCTGTAATAACTTTTGAGAAGGTTGCCTTTCAGAAGCTTTACTATTGCCTTTGGTTGCTTTCCAAGATATTTCTGAGCGTGTATTGCTCAAATAATTGAGCGGTCGAGGAATATTCCCCGTGATTTAAAGAGTCACGGTAAGTCTGTCATTATGGTTTGAGATGGACGACACTAAATTGCAGACATTTGTTGTGTGCGTAGCACACCAGTGAAGTTTGACGACTGGCCATAAAACATGAAACTCTAATAACGTATGCGTGGGCTGCCTGTTCATATGCTTTTTAATATCGTCCTTGGTGGCTTGCCAAGATAAATTTGATCTCAGCATTGCTAAAATAATTGAGCGGCTGTGAAATAATAATCCCGAACACAGTTCGATCTGATACTAAAATTTTCCATCTGATAAAATAAAAATAATAATAATATAATAAAAACAGATTTTCCAGCTGGATCCAGACCCCGGTTAATGCCTCATAATATGGATCATACAAAAACGAATTGGATCCATCCAGTAGTGGCTCACAGCAGTCCAACTGATACTTTGCATACATTGATGTTTAAAAGTTCACCTAGTTTGCTACCTTTTAATGACTTCTCTATTTCACACAGAAATATACGATTTAGGTCTGGACTGCGGTCGGAAAATGGATTCTTTGGGATGTTTTTATCTTAATTTTTCGCAGCTCGTCGTCAATCCACTTCCTCTTTTGCGGATTACTATGTGCCGTACCATGTGCACGTCGGTGGCGGCAGCAGTAGTTCATCTATAATTCAAGTTCTTGGGGGGGGATGAAAATGCCAGGAAAAGGGAGGATGGACTGGCTGAAAGAAAGCTGGCGAGGAAGTCAAATGACTGACCGCCGGAGACAGACGAGGCGGTGAAGCGTTGCGAGGATGGAGAAATTGTCAAGTTGACGCAATTTTGATTCAAGATGGGGGTTTGCTTTGAGTGTTTGCAGAGCCGTGGGGTTCATGCCTAAACGCCAGAGTCCATTCATTTCAGACTGTTTAATGATGTTGGTTGGCTGTGTGCTGACACCTACGGGCCAAGTGTGGTCATGGCAGGTGGCCAGCCACTGACCCGGCCGTCTGTCACCATGTGCCTGTATGGACTCAGCTGTGTTGGCACCTACTGCTGGAACACTTGGGAATACTAAAACCTGTAACAAATCCCTTAAACTGCTTACAACTCTTGACTGAATGAAACGCTAACGTGAGAGTGAATGAAGACTTTTGGAGCGACACTAGAATACTCGATGGGAAGAGCTGTAACAAATCCCTTAAACCTCTTACGTACTTGACTGAATCAAACGCTAACATCAGGAGATGTTATAATAGTTGTAATCTAGTACATGCAAATTTAACCCTCCCAGGTTAGCTTAGTGCTAACTAATATTGTAGCTAGCTGGTACAACAGAGCACGGATGGATTTAAAACTTTACCAAAAGCAAAAAAAATCCTGGGTTCTGCTGTTGGCCAGTGTTCGGTGAGGGATCCCGGAAGTTAAAGTAAGTTATTTTTAGGGGTGTCAAAATAAGTGCGTTAATTTAAAGTTCCTTTAACGCCACAATTTTTTTTTATCGCGCGATTAATGACCGCCTTTTACTTGAAAAGCCTGTACTGGGGGAATTCCAGTCGCAACGCAGCAGACACGTCCACGTCAAAATTTAGCAGTAATAAATGTAATAATAATGCATATATTTGTGGAGACTGGGGTCAAGTTGTATTTTACAATTTTAAAAATGTTACGTTAAAGATTAAATGGCTCTTAATATGAAAATAAAAATGCTCGGAGCTGTTACCAACGTCTTGTAAATGCAATTACGCCATCTAGTGGCAGAAATATGACCAACACAAATTAATATGACATTCGTTTTTTTACAGTACACTACACTTTTTTTTCTCCAAAATTTTAACTAAATTTTATGATTTATTATGAAATTACTGTATCAATGACTAAAAGATGTAGCCATATTACTATTAGTTTATAATTTTTTCCCCATATTTATGTTAACAAGACTATGAAAACTTAGAAAAAAATATTTTATTGTACATTTAGAACGGATATAAAATTTGCAATTAATCATGAGTTAACTATTGAAGTTATGCGATTAATTACGATTAAATCTATCCATTTGTTGACGTGGCTGCACGTGGACAATTAATAACTCATTCGAGTTGGGAGTGGGAGTCACTGCTTAAATGGTAAACGAGTAGCAAATGTGGATTTTGGTTGCGAGTGCAAGCTCTACCTGCAACAAACATACAAACACGAGCGTAAAATTGTGTTTTCTGGATTTGACGGTGGCACGTCTGTCCGCCCGTCCTCCCTGTTGTCTTAATGTAATTGTACAGCTGAGGGAAGCTGACACATTTATATTTCATCTAGCGACTCTCATGCTTTAATGCATGAGGCGAATGGGAGAGCCCCGCCCCCACACAGGGAGCGAGAAAGTGCGTTAGTGCGTGGGGATTAAGGCGGGATTAGGTAAAGGGTGTAAAATAGAGTCGGAAGGCACCCATGCTTCCATTTTCAAAAACATCCACAACCTAAACAATGGCAGTTTTTTTTTTTTTACTTACATAAAATTACTGGTTGAGATCTTGAATGGGGAAAAAAATCTGTTTATGTTCTTATTTTATTTTGATTTTAATTATTAGTAAAAATATATACATGTATTTAATCTATTCAATTGTATAAAAATAAAAAACATAAAGGAATGTTAGTTTATGTAGATTCCAAGATGGGTTGGAAATTGCTAATGTTATAGGCTTGCATTGTCCAACAATGATGGCAAAATATGACATCATTCATATTATGAATTAGAAAGATGCAAATTGGACTTTCTGAAATGAATGCCTTTATTATCCTTAAATATGACATTTAATGTCAGCGCTCCCGTGTCCTCCATGGGGTCGGAGGTTCTGCTCAATAATTATATGGTGTACTAAAGGAACACCCCCGCCCCCCCTCTACCATGTCTTTAATATTTCATGTGGGCACGGTGGCTTCTCCACCCTGTTCCACCTCCGCTTGTTGTTGGATGTCGCGGGCGTTTGGGTTTCGATGGAGGACGCTTGGTGCGGGCTGGCACGGTGTCGCCGGAGGACGGCGTCGCTCAATTTGACGCTGCCACAACCCAAATTGGTAAGACTTTAGTTGATGGAGTGGTTCCTGAAGCCAAGCCAGGGCTGGGCCAACTGATTTGATTTTTAAAAAATGGACAGATGGATGGGCCAGGCTGTTTGGAGATAGATAGATGAAAATAGGGAATGGAAGGTCATTCAATTTCATAATAAAATTCTTAAATGGTATTGTTTGCAATTTATTTAGTTGTAATTGAATAAAACAAATGTAAAATTGTAAATTTTACAATTATTTTTGCATTTTTTTTACATCATATTGTTTATTATTGATGTAATTGTTAATAATGAACCAATTATGTGTTGAATACATGCGTAAAATTTCATTTTGGTGTAATATTTTAACCTTTTATTTCAAATTATTTAAATAAAATAATGTATTATTATGTTGTGTCTTCTTTAATAACTATGAATTAACCAATTGTTTAATTTTAAAAGTTTGTCTATTTGACTTTTCGTTGTTGTTGATTTTCCCTCGCGTTTCCTTTGCGGCCTGCAGGCCATACTTTGTCCACCACTGAATTAAGCGAAGAATTGAGAGGTGAAGGCTTTTGTTCATAAACATAAAAAAAAAATAATAATAATAATAAAATGAATACCTAATTCTACAGTTGTGAATGTGTGTGTATACAGTATGTGCACCCGGCCCTTTAAGCAGCAGCGTATGAATGTGGACAACGTGGAATATTTTGGCCACCTTATTTAGTGCCCCCACGAGGGACACAACATTAGGAACGTCTCTCATCGTGATTCAGTGCAGAAGCTTCTGCTGCAGAAATGAGGGAAGAGGAGGGATCGCAAAGAGTAGAATGCAATGTACAAGGTCTGATTGTTTACAGTTGAACGTGTTAGCTTGGTGCTAGAAAATGTGTGTGCACGTTGTGGTTTGTGCGTTTTGTTTATTTTGCATTTAAAACAAAAAAAAACCCACCTGATCGTCGTCTCATACCGCCTGCTTCCTTTCCTTTCTGTACGTCTGCGCAGCTTCCTGCCGACCTCAATAAGATGCACTTGACGGACCACGCCCACCAGCAGGTGATGCACGTGCCCGCCAGCCAGTCCGGCTGCAGCATTGCCAGCGACTCCGGCAGCAGCAGCTTGTCGGACATCTACCAGGTGAGATAGTCCGGGGAGCGATATGAACAGAAATGTACCACATGTGCTTCATATTTGATGTTCTATACAATTCTAATGTACAATCATATTTCTGGAAAATGTATTGATACCACATTTACATCATATTAAATGATTTTTACAACTCAAGCATACCTACCATATTTTATGTTCCAGACAACTATAATGTACAATGCATTGTATTTATTAATGTTCTATACAACTCTAATGTTTAATTTAATTATTTTTATTGATCAACGGTGGGGCCCGCTTCCTTCCTCATCAAGCTAATTATCACTGGTGCTGCGGCGTTGGCGGCTTGTCGCTCGCTACTTCATGTGGCGGCGCAAAGGTCTGACGCAGGAAATAACCCTGACCTTTCCCGAGCAGAGTACACTTCTCTCGAAGCTTCGCGCCCTTCAGCTTCTTGTTGTTCTTGTTGATATTGTCACAGCTATTCCAAATCAATAATACATATATTGAATCATTCAAATCCTTTCAGCGCACCTTTGTTCTCAAAATATAATCCGATAAATGTTTTTCATCTTGTAGGCATTTTAGCTGGCTGATAACTTCCGAGCTAATGAGATTCCACAATCAATGTGGAGGCCCCATTGAGGGGCGTAAACGGTGTTAATGGCCGAGTAATAGTGGTTATTACCTCCGCCAGGGAGGCTTTCATAGACGTTTCTTTGCCTTTCGTTTGCTGGCTCCACTGCATCAACGTTGCAGAAAAAGGACGGAGGGATATGGTAGAAACAGAAAAAAATATATACATTCCTCACCACAGTGCCATCTGGTAGGACACTCACTTGTTGCTAGGCAGAATTCAATTCCAATTAAACTGAATTATTGATGCGAAATGGCAGAAAAGTGACGTTGAGAGTTTCTCAAGCGTTCAAACTGGAAATTGTCCCTATCCAGGCCACGGAGAGTGAACTAGGCGATGTGGACCTTTCCGGTCTTCCCGAGGCTCCCGTGGACAGTGAGGAGGAGGAAGAGGAGGACGAGGACCTGGACAGAGCCTCGGACGCACTTCGGGGCCGAGACCTGGTGCGCGAATGTCTGGAGAAGGACCCTGCCGACCGCAACGATGACGACATCGGTCAGTGAATACATATCATGTTTAGTATTCTATACAACTCTAATGTAGCATATTTACTCGGTATTTAATGTGCTAGACAACTCTATTCTAATCAGCTAAAATGTACCATACGTACATTCATTCATTTTCCATTCTATACAAATTTAATGCATCACATTTGCGTCATATTTAATGTTCTATTTATATCAGGAAATCTTTTCATGCCAAGAACGTTAATTAACGTTAACGGAAATCAAAACGACTACCACCAATAACGTTAAATGACGTCAACTGTGTTGTTATTTTTCCAATGGGCAGCGCAACGTCTTGAGAAGCTCTGGTTTCATGAAAGAGTGTAAAAAAAAAAAACGCCCACTAACTTTGACCAGCAGATGGTAGCATTGCATCTCTTTTCAATGGGCTCCCGTGGATCAAATGACATGAAAGCATGGCAGATCTTAGGAAATACGTTTTCAAGGATGACGTGAATTATCAAAGCGTTTGTCACATTAAATCTAATTCACAGAGCGTCACTACACAAAAAATCTTAGTGTCAAAGTCAGTTTTTTCCATAAAAAGTTTTTCTCCTTATTTTTTCTCACTATAGCTTGGTGCCTCTCAAATTACCTATTTTCAAATGGTGAATGGAATAAGGTAGATTCATACTTTTTTTTTTTCTAATATGAGATTGGAATCTTTCATATGGTATCCACCATGTTTATGTAGTCATAGCACACAATATTCTGTTTGCCTTAAAAGATGAGTGAATGCTGTAAATGGGCTGGCACTGTCGGGGTTGTCTTTTTGGATAACGTTTGGCAGTAAAAGAGTTAAATGTTGCCATCATATTTAATGTTCCATACAACTTTAATGTGCCATATTTCCATAGCGGTATTTAATGTTCTAGGCAACTCTAATGTAGCATATTTCATGTTCTGTCCGCAGAGCAACTGCTGGAGTTTATGCACCAGCTGCCAGCCTTCGCCAACATGACCATGTCGGTGCGTCGGGAGCTGTGCGGCGTGATGGTGTTCGAGGTGGTCGAGCAGGCGGGCACCGTCATTCTGCACGACAAGCAGGAGGTCAGAACCACACTTAACGCACAAAACCCAAATGGCGACTCACCACCATACATGGATGATGATGTCATCCGTGTTTTCACACCGAAGCTGGACCTGTGGTACGTCATCCTGAACGGGGCGGTGGATATCGGCCGCCCCGAGGGCCGGGCGGAGACGCTTTGCATGGGCAACAGCTTCGGCATTTCGCCGTCGTTGCAAAAACAGTACATGAACGGCGAGGTGCGCACCAAAGGGGACGACTGTCAGGTAAGAGCGAGGATGCTGTTACTATTAATTTAAAATGATTTGAAGTTACATTTTCTTTTCTTTTTTTCTTTACATAATGCAGCACATCATGGGTTAGTTAGCTGCTAGCCTCACTAAAGCATGTTTAAATTAAATAAAAGGCATAATAGGTCTCCTTAAAAGGCACTCGATGGTCATTTCAAGTCACATACACATCAAGTGGTCGCCCACTTTCTGTGCAGTACGCATCACTTCCTGTCGTCAGACCTTGAGCAAGTCAGCAAAGTTGCTATTTGTAGAAAGGGAAGCTGGCTTTTTTTTCATGCGGCGGGCGCACTAGAAAGTCGTCTGACTGCTTTTATTCCGATGCCACATGGGTCACTATGCGCCACGCACCAGCCGCCGGTTCACCCGCCCGCGCTCTCGCCCGCAGTTGGTGTGCATCGCCCAGGAGGACTACTGGCGCATCCTCAACCACGTGGAGAAGAACACGCACAAGGTGGAGGAGGAGGGCGAGATCGTCATGGTGAAGGAGCACCGCGAGCTGGACCGGAGCGGCACCCGCAAGGGGCACATTGTCATCAAGGTGAAAATAATAATAATAATGATAATTAGAATGATCCGAACTAGAGTTTTTGTGTCTTATTTGAGCAAGAATGGTTTTGAATGTAATCAGACCCAATGTGAATTGTTCCATCACCAACAAGTGTACTATTGATTTTTTTGTTTGTTTTTTTGATTGAAGCAATATCCTGCTTAATTTACGGGGGTGTCCTTGGCCTTCTTGCGCTTGTTGAGCCAACCCAGAAGATTAGTAGATTGCCCTCAAATATTTCTGGATGGCTGTTCAGTCTCCAAGCAAATTTTTGGGGTGATTTTGGAGTGCTATTCCGCTAAACTTGGGGAGTTTCATAGGATCTGAACTAATTTAGCTAGTAGCTACCATCAAAGGAATTGACTAGTTATGTAGATTAAGTGCGAGATTAAAAGTAGTCCATTTACCATTTTGCAAGCTATGCCAGGCCATAATTTTATTGGATTGTCTTCAAACATGTAGGGATGGCTGTTCAGTCTCCAAGCAAGTGTTTTATTGATTTTTGAGTGCTAATCCACAAAGTTTAGGGGGTTTCATTGCATCCGAAATAGCTTAGCTACCATCAAAGGACACAGTTAGTTATTTTGTGCGCTATGCCAGGCTCCGATTTTTACCGGATTGTCTTCAAACCTTTCAGGATCAATGTTCAGTCTTCAATCAAGCGTGCTTTTGATTTTTGAGTGGCCAACACAATTTAGCTAAGGTCAACTCATTCACGTTATCTCTGTTTTGTAGCATTAGCGCAAAATGAGAATATGTGGAAGCTGCCATTTGAGTTCAAAGTTCAAGTTCAACCACTGATTTTGCGACCTTGGATGCCGACACCAGAAGAGTACAAGGCTGCTAGCCCAAAGCGGCTAATTCGCATCTTTCAGGTTATCGCCGATCGATCAGCAGCTACTTGCTGAAACATCAATGCGCCGGCTCAGCGCTCTTTGTTGCTAATTTAGAGGAAGAGTTAGCGCGATTAGTACTCCTCTTGTCCGCCAAGGCCCCTTTTGATCTTCCGTCATTTATTTTTTTGCTTCTCAGACTCTCCAGAGCCAGTCGGATATTGATCATATAATGGGCCTCAACGATCCAAAAACACATCCAGTGTAGACCAGTCGATTCTCAACTCGAGTGTTTTGGAGTTTTTTGTTTTTTTCCGCTTCTCTTTCTGTTGTTCTTTTTGTGTCGGACCAAGAGAAGAGAGGATATGATTTGCTACTTTCGCTTCCTCGCCGAAAAAGAATCGTTTCCTTCCAGAGGATTCCATTTAGTCTAATGTGTATCTTTTTTCCCCTCTCAAAGGCTGTACTCGATTTATGAATAAAAAAAAAAACCGATGTATGTTTTTACAATTAATATTTTGGCTTAAGGAAGGATGAATGGTGACCTGTCATATTAAAGTCTGTAGAGAGGACGTTGCCTGCAAACTGACTCAAGCCAATGAAAACTATAGAAAAAGATAACACAAAAAGTATAATTATTTGTGTAAATGAATAAGTGCATAAAATAATAAATATTGAAAGTAAAATAATGATAATTGAAAATAACTTTTACTGCATTGATAACAAAAAGCTCCACAAATGTTATGTATAAAAAATAAAACGTTTACCCAAAAAAGTAAAATAAATAATTATAAGAAGAAGAAATAAAAATGTCAAAAAGACATTAATAAAACAAAGCACCGCATTACCAAGGCGACAAAAAGGCAGACTGTGCATTTTCTTGACTGACAGCTTTGACTTAATAGTTTATGTCCTTGTCGTTTATATGATTAATGTCAACATGTTGCCGAGTGGTTTATTGGCCACCTGCCGTATTGTAAATGCGCTCCGCTCCGTGTCACCCACAGGGGACCCCCGAGCGTCTGATCATGCACCTGGTGGAGGAGCCCTCGGTGGTGGACCCCACCTTCATCGAGGACTTCCTGCTCACGTACCGCACCTTCGTGTCCAGCCCCATGGAAGTGGGCAAGAAGCTGCTGGACTGGTTCCAGATGGACACGCTCCGAGACACGGTCAGTGTGTGTGTGTGTAAACAGGTTTGTTTATATTCTGTGTGTTGCACTTGTGGAAATGTCAAGTAGTCAGTCGATGCTAAGGAATGTGTGTGTGCATCCTACAGCGCATGTCAGCTTTGTTACTATTTTTTTTTCTTCTAATAATTTTACACATTTTAATGAGATTTTTGAAAAGGTATTAAAAATAAATAACTGCACTATAAAAATAATGTACATACTTGTAAATATTCACAGCATTGCGCAATATTTTGCTACAAATGGGAGACAGTCACGCCTCAGTAAGCTTACCACAGTAATATTAACTCATTTGCTCCCAAAAACGTAGAAATACGTTCTATTTTAAATGTTTTAAGTGTCCCAAAGATGTATTTATAAAAAAAAAATTATGCAAGAGTATACAGAAGGCTTTGATGCAGCCTCTCAACTGCACAAAACGGTTGAAGAAATGGTAGTTATTACAAAAACGGCCAACAGGTGGCAGCAGCATAGAAGAGATCAACCAGGGCCATGTTGAAAACAAGCTAATTTCCCCACAACTTAAAGCAGATTTGTGAATAAAATGAAACTTAGCTATATTCTAATGCAAAAATGGAAACAGATAGAAATATATATATTTTTCCCTGATGAAGCCGGGAGTGAAGGGGATTGCTTCAGTGAAAATGGCTGGGAGTGAATGAGTTAATTCCTCTTCACAGAGGATAAAGAATATATTGATAATTATTTTTTTTAAATGATTAACTCATCTGAAGTGTTGAAGGTGTTTTAAGAGCAAACCTCTTGTCAGCTATGAAGGTAAATTTGCATACAGATTAAACATTTTCCTGTTGTAATCCTGCAGACATTTGAAGAACAAGAACAAAACAAAATGCAAAAAAAGTGACTCCCTGTGAATACTTTCCGATGCACCGTATGAATAAAACAAAATGCCACTTTATGCATTTATCCCTAGCACATTGTTGTTTCCGTGCTCGTCTTTTATGCTTCTCTCAGCGCTCTGTGTGTTCTTTTTTTTATTTAGTATTCTCATGCGCTTTGTTGAAATTCCTGTGTTTTCGATCGATACGCACGTTCAGCAGGCTCAGCGGTCCTTGAGCTTGGCGGCCATTATAGTGCACGGCCGACACTCTGCTTGTCCGTAGGGGCTTCGGGTGAGGATTAGTGCACACTTCTGCCAATAGCAGTCAAGTTTTACCCTGCAAACGAGTGCAGTGGAAGCGCAACAAAAATGTGTTTTGTTTATGTCAAATTTGAAGGGATTGATTTCAAATGCATACATTTTGGAATGCAGGTGACTCGTATCGTGCTGCTGTGGGTCAACAACCACTTCAACGACTTTGAGGGCGACACGGCCATGACGCGTTTCCTGGAGGACTTTGAGAAGCTGCTGGAAGTCGCCGTAAGCTCACGCATCTCACCGTGTCACCTTGAAGCTTTTGCACAAGTTTTTACATTATTTTTATTTATTTTTTACTTTAGAAAATGAAAGGCCACCTGCGGCTGCTCAATATCGCGTGCGCCGCCAAGGCCAAGTGGCGGCAGATCACGCTGCAAAAGGCGTCGCGCGAGTCGCCGCTCTACTTCAGCGTGCAGGGTGGCAGCGAGCGCGGCTTCGGAATATTCGTCGAGTCGGTGGAGGACGGCAGCAAAGCGGCCGAGTCGGGACTCAAACGCGGAGACCAGGTGAGACAAAATTGGGGATTCTCACAATTACATTGAGGCCAGTGAGAGGCGTACTTGTATATACTCAACAAAAATATAAACCCATTTTTTATGAGATGTCTAAGGCCCCGTCCAGACGGAAGCAAAGCCGGCTTCGTTCCTCAAACAAATCTCGTACACACAGAAGCATTTCAAGACTTGCATGTGTCCAAAAGAAAACGCTGAGGACGATTAACGGCTGTAATGTATATGCCAAGTCTGGGGTGGCGCTGATGCGCAGCCACAGGGAGTTGATGAAAAGCGTAGAAGAAGAAAGCAAACAACTTTATTGCAATCTACAGAGCAAACATGAAAAAGACACACGAGAGAAGTGACAATGGCGGGCGATTCAAGTACAACACCGATTGTCGAACATGGGAATAAAGAAGCTAAATATTTTGCTGCATAAGCAAGCTAAGGAGGCTGCGCAAAACGACTACGACCGGTTGTTGACAGACTGACGGTTCGCGTGCGGTCACGCGAGAATTGGCGCATACGTCATCAATCTGCGACAATGCATCGTCATCATTTGAGGAGTACCCTGCATATGGTGTGCGGACGGACGCCTTTTGAAATCTTTCCACTCTGGAGCCCGGTTTCAAAAGTTTTTCAAGCTCCGAAACCGCGCCATCGTGTGGACGAACGGCCTAAACGGTAAGAAACTTGTGAGGATACGTTGAAACTGGCTTCCGCGTGGACGAGGCCTTAGACTGGTTTGTGAACAATAATTGAGAGAAATGCTGATATTGTGTATGTGGTAAATGTTTTAGAGCCGAGTTCATCTCCTAAAAAATAGTAGTAAAAACAAAAGTGTTTATATTATATTTATATTTTTGTTGAATATAGTCACTTCAATTTGCCTTTTTTTGTTTCTTCCGCATCTCCCTGTCCTTTTTCTGTGGTTTTAGGAGCAGCAATTAAATATTTCAGACACTAGTTCGGCCAAAGTCCAGCCAAAGAATTTGATTTAATTTAATTTAGTGTGAATAAACAAGCGCTGGTGACTTTTTGTTACCCTTTAAAACTGCTACCGGAGTTTCATCTCTATACATTAAAATGTGCCATGTCCATTTCAGATCATGGAGATCAACGGGCAGAATTTTGAGAACATCTCTTTCTCCAAAGCCGTGGACATCCTGAGAAACAACACGCACTTGTCCCTCACGGTCAAGACCAACATATTTGGTGGGTGAACCAACCAAATTACTCCAAAAGTCATTTTTCCATAACATGATATTATATGCCGACATGTGAATAACGTGATGTCGTCCATCAATTGGCGCGGCAGTCTTTAAGGAGCTCTTGAGCCGGATCGTGCACGAGAAGAAGAACGGCGGGCCGCACATCCCCAAGATCCAGGAGAAAAAGGGAAACCGCTTCTCCATCCCGGACCTGCCCGGCGACATGGAGTTCGCCACCGACCACAAGACCACGCGCAAGATGAAGGCCAACACGGTGTCGGGCGGCCGCAACAAGATCCGCAAGATGCTGGAGAAGACGCGCTTCAGCATCCTGCCGCCCAAGCCCTTCAGGTGGGACGCGCTAGGCTAAGCTGGACGCTAACGGGAAAGGCCACGACAAATTAGCAAATTGCACTTTGTCACTTACAGGAGTATTTTCAGATATAGGCACAGAACAAAATATTGACATAAATATTTAATGTCACACATGCTTTAACTATTTGTCTACACGCAATCATATGTCCACTTTAAAAAGCATTCATTTTGCAACGTGCTGACTCGGCGTGACCTTTCTATTTCGGATGAGGTCAAACAGTCGCTGTGAGAAATAAACTTCATGCGTGGAGGAGGAACATCACTTTTTAGCATTTGCATGTCCTCTCCCTGCACGTATGCATACTTTCCTCACGCAAGCTACTATGAATGGACACATACACACGCCTACACACACACACTGCCGCTCCTGCCGTGCTTTTTATCCCTGAATTTAGCGGTGCCGCTCCTGTCTTTTTTTTTTTGTTACATTTCAATTTTATTTAAAATTTTCTGTTTCTTTTTCCCTTGCTTTGCTGCTTCAGGGGCCTCTTTGGGTAAGACTTGATGCTCAGTGCACACACACACATGCGCTCACACACACACACAGCCAATCCAATTCTCGGCCACTTGTTGCTAGGCGGACTTGACAGGGGTTGACCAGGCAACACTCGGCTGCAAATAGTCCAAATCCAAGAGTTTGTGAATTATGACACAAGCTCATTGGTTCACTTTAATTTTCGCAATGGAATGACTACTCTGTATTAAATGTAAAATGAATATTGGAGAGTAGAAATAACAGCACACTTGCCTCCCTAACAAAAAATGGCCACACACATGCAGCATTGTTCATAACATTTTGGTTGTTCAGCTGCTTCCATGATTCTGCTGAGTCATGTCCTACTTTTAAGATGACAAATGTAAAACACTGCCTTTTAGTAGTATTTTCATCTAAAACAAAATTTTTAAAAGGAACAATGAAGTATTCAAATGAATTGAACTGTATAAATGTCGATGGTCTGAATCTGGATTATAAATTAAGACTATTATCTTGACAGTACTTATTTGAGTCCATTTTCTTTTATAGTTACACTTTTGTTTAAGCCTTACGAGGGTACTTTGAGTTCATTGCGGCACATTTTGAGTTCACTAAGGCGCAAGATGGCCAAGGCCTTACATGGTAGTGAAGGTTTTTCAGATGATTAGCAACAACCCGCCTAAATGGACTGCAGGGGAAATGAAACGGGAAGTAAACTTTAGATTTAGTTCAGTTTAGTTGTCCAAGGTCATATAAAGTAGTGATTTAGCCTACTTTTAGATGAATGACCTACTTTTGAATCTTTGTGTAAAAAGTATTTTATACACAGTCCATTATGTCATTCCCGTTGTCACTTACGTCTTGAAATGAACATTTGCATGTTATGTAACATCTCCATCCGTTACCATGGAAATCTTCTGCGCACGAGCTGCAAATAATGGCATATGGTGTTGTTCCACCCTCAGCGACGGCGGCATGGGTCAGTCGCAGGACGACAGCATCGTGGGTACCAAACAGTGTCGGCACAGCGTGGCCATCATGCCCATCCCCGGCAGCCTGTCGTCAAGCAGCCCGGACCTCCTCCAGCCCGCCACCAGCGTCTTGGACTTCTCCAACCCAGCAGGTAGGAGACCACCACCATGCACGCAAGTCTACGTGAATAGATTACAGGAGACAAGAGTTTTTCCACCGACCTTTTCGTCTTTTCACGGCCTTTATTCTTTCCTCTCATGTTGTTTTCTTCTCCTTGTCATCCTTCTCTCATTTTGCTGGTCCAGCACTGGGACTGTACTGTGAGTATGGACGCTTGTCTTTGTTCTGTCCATGTCTAAAATGTCGTCTTTTGCATGCGCTTTTGTCTGAAAACAATATCAGGCCTTGAGGTTGTTTTGTTTCATATGTCCAGTCAACCTACAATAATATGTTATATGTGAAAGTCTAAACATGACATTCTGATTAATACTACATTTTTGGAATATGAGTTATGAAGCAAAATCCAGCCATTTTTATCCATCCGAGGGGGCGGCCATTTTGTCACTTGCTGTCGACTGAAGATGAGATCAATGTTCAGGGCTGACGCAACGACCAATCACAGCTCAGCTTCAGAAAACAGGTGATCTGTGATTGGTCGTCGCCTCAGCCCTGAGCAACTGTGATGTCATCTTCAGTCGACAGCAAGTGACAAAATGGCCGTCCCCTGAGATGGATAAAAACGGCTGGACTTTGCTGCCTAACTCATATTCCACTAACACAATATCAACTAGAATACCACATTTAGACTAGTTGGGCTGCATAGAACATATAATTGTCAAAAAAACAAGATGTTTGGTCAAGCTTTGACTTTGTGGAGCTAATCTGTATACGAGTGTGAAATTGTCTAGCAATGGGACGAAATCACTAGACGGGTTTGTTTTTATAGGGCCAAAATGAACCTGAGATGGTAGCTTCATAGCAAAATGGCAGACTTGCTGTGTGTTTTTGGGCATGAATTTGCTTCTTTCTTTTTTTTTATTGGTCTGCTCATGACATAAACATGCAAAATCACTACCGTACTCAAACGTCTTTCTAGTATGGTAGAAAGAGGACAAAAATCTGTAGAACAAGTTAAGGGAATTCCCTGAAAGCCCCTGGGAAATGGCCAACCTGAAATGGCTTCTTGAAAGCCAAAATGGCCGACGTACTTTTTTGTGGGTCTACAGGTGATGGACTAGCTTACTAAATTTGATGTTGCTAAGAGAAAAACTGGCTTTGGGGGCTGAATTGAAAAAATAAAAAGAAGCATGCTTCACACATAATGTCCCTAAAATGTCCGCTTTAAACAAAAATGACA
Source organism: Leptonotus elevatus (assembly GCF_054856555.1). Taxonomy (NCBI): domain Eukaryota; kingdom Metazoa; phylum Chordata; class Actinopteri; order Syngnathiformes; family Syngnathidae; genus Leptonotus; species Leptonotus elevatus. The sequence goes on from NC_141254.1 coordinate 11,188,886, forward strand.
AAATGTCCTTAGTGTTGCATGCTCAAAAAAACAAAAAAAACAAACAAAGTGACACATAATTGGTCTCTTGTCCTCTAAAGTCCCTCTCGCACCCTCTCCAGACATTCCAGACCAGGTGATCCGGGTTTTCAAGGCGGACCAGCAGAGCTGCTACATCATCATCAGCAAGGACACCACCGCCAAGGATGTGGTGGCGCACGCCGTCAACGAGTTCGGACTGACGCCGGCCGCCGAGAACTACTCGCTGTGCGAGGTGTCTGTCAGCCCCGAGGGCGTCATCAAACAGCGCCGCCTGCCTGACCAGCTCTCCAAGCTGGCCGACCGCATTCAGCTCAACGGCAGGTAAGACTGTGTGTCGCTTTTCGAAGGGGAAGACACCTGGGAATGGCCTTCGTGAGAACTTTTTTTTTTGTGTGGCACACTCATGATCTGCTGAATTCCAACCTGTCCAAGCCAACTGGCTTTTGGGTGTTGAATCAAAAAAAAATCAAAAATGAATGAATGAGTTGAATGTTCAAAAACGTAGGAGAAGAAATTGTGTGGAATAGTGCGGCTGGTATAGTTTGCTAGCTGTTCCTACCTGGCTGGTGATTGGCAGCAGGTCCAGTCGGGGCGCAGTCAAGCTGACAGCTGGACATGTTTTTACCCGCCAAAACACTCTACAGTGTAACAGAGTGTATCCTGACACACAAATACACACACAGGCCTCAGTGACTCACTTGGTCCTGCTTCACTGCTTTTTTTCCTGTAGTAAAGTCGCTTTCTTTCCTCCATGTGCCATTTTTTCTTTTTATTATTAAGCCTATTGGAGATGATATCGTTTATCATCACTTTCTATAATCAAAGCCTGTAAAAGATGGTTCGGTGAGTCCATCTCAGGTGGTTCATCTCAAATGATTCGTTCAGTCGTCGACATGTGGCTGCTGTGATGGTACATCGTGTTATTTTTTTTTCTTTATTATTGTAATCCTTTCATACTAACTCGTGCAAAAAAAAAAAAAAGTGATCAGATGAATCTGTGCAATATGAATTGACGTATAACGGAACGTATGGTGTTCCACAGGGTTCAATTCTGGGGCCTCTGCAGTTTTGATTGTATCTGTGGTGGTTGTTTTAAATATAGATATAGAGTTGAGTGATGGGAGTCGGTTAATTTTTTTCACCTGTAAGCAGCTATAGTTTAGTGATGACCGATATGATTAGTAGTTAACCGATATTTTAAGCCGATATTCTTTTGCAGTAAAAAATAACATATTAGCGTCAAAATTAAAAACATTTTCTTTTAATTTTAAACATATGAAGATTAAAACAAATTGCAGGGAGCTTCCAGGGCCATCAGCATCTGTTAAGCTAAATTAAAAACTAAGCAAGCAACTGTAAATAAAGTTTTCTAAAATTTCAACATATCTTAATTTTATTTATTTAATTTTTAAATATAAAAAGTGTAGGGAGTCAGCATCATTTTTCTAAAGTGGAAATTTAAATAAATCCATATGAAAGTTCCTTGTATTTCACTGAGCAACAAATGCATGCGAATGTAGCTAATTTAGGGTTTTTGTCAAGGTTCGTAAAATGTTTGAATTAAAGATCTTCGCAGACAGCAAAAAATTGTCTGAATATGTTCAAAATGTCTTGGCGACAAGTAAAACCTGCCTGTGAACAGCTGACAAATCCTGATGAAAACCCTAAATTCGCTACGTTCGCAAGCATTCAGGCTTTCATATTCATAAAAAGGCAGATGCCGATATTTGTCGCCGGGCCGATAATCGGTCTATCCCGACTGTATTTATGTCTTGAATTTGAGATAAAAATTGTATTTATTAATTTTTTTCAATAAAAGTGTTTGGTGCAATGAAACTGGTGGGCTTCAGCCTCCAACAAGGCGAAGAACCACTGTTTTTGAATGTTGCTAACCCGAGTGTGTTTCATGTGCAAGGTACTACCTAAAGAACAACATGGAGACGGAGACGTTGTGTTCGGACGAGGACGCGCAGGACCTGCTGCGCGAGAGTCACATCTCGCTGCTGCAGCTCAGCACCATGGAGGTGGCCGCCCAGCTTTCCATGCGGGACTTTGAGCTCTTCAGGAACATCGAGTCCACCGAGTACGTGGACGACCTGTTCAAGCTGGACTCGGCGGCGGGCAAAGGCCACCTGAAGCGCTTCGAGGAGGTCATCAACCAGGAGACCTTCTGGGTGGCCACCGAGATCCTCAAGGAGCCCAACGCCCGGGAGAGGATGAAGACCGTCAAGCACTTTATCAAGATCGCCTTGCACTGCCAGGAGTGCAAGAACTTCAACTCCATGTTCGCCATCATCAGGTACGGGCGGGAAAAAATGTCGACGTCAACAAGATGTACTGAATCTTCTATTTGTGTCCCATTTAGCGGTCTCAACTTGGCCCCGGTGGCTCGCCTTCGCAGCTCGTGGGAGAAGCTGCCCAGCAAGTACGAGAAACTCTTCAGCGACCTGCAGGACGTGTTTGACCCGTCGCGCAACATGTCCAAGTACCGCAACGTCCTAAGCGGCCAGAGCATGCAGCCGCCCGTCATCCCGCTCTTCCCCGTAATCAAGAAGGACCTCACGTTCCTGCATGAAGGTGCGCTTGTTTTGTCATACAAGAAATAAGTAACTGCGTGGGTTTTGAATTGTCGACTTCCTCTTTGGTGTTATTTGGAGCTCAGTAGCAGCTTTACTTCTGCTAAAGCTTCCGCCATTAAGCGTATTAAATTTCACTCTGAGTCAACCCAAAACCAGCTCAGGCTCACTTCAGCTTATCAAGGAATTGGATATGATACTGCACAAATCATAGTATCATCATGATATAGCCATATAAACTGTGATAATCAATGAATAAACTTTTGTGATAATCAATAAAAAACAGCTATGACGCAGCAATAATCAATATCAATACCAAAATCGATATCGATACTACATCCCACCAGGCAACGACTCAATGGTGGATGGCCTGGTGAACTTCGAGAAGCTGCGGATGATCGCCAAGGAGATCCGACACGTGGTCCGGATGACGTCGGCCAACATGGACCCCGCCCTGATGTTCAGGCAACGGTCAGCCATTTTTGTAGTCCTGTCATGTTAGGGGGTGGGGGTATTGTAATTGTCATCCTCCCACATTCATCCACTCTCTGTCACAATGTCAGCATGTGGGGGTCTGCAGTAGAGGAGCGCCACTGCCCCCCGCAGACCCTCTTGGTGTACTACAAGAGTGGATGGCCGAGTGGACAAAAGCATTGGGACGCTTTGCTTGCGACTTTTCTTATTAGGTGTCCCGATACTTTTGTCCATGCAGGTGTGGGCATATTATTTACATTATCAGAAGTGCTATAATGATTGTTGCATTAATTTAGCCAGTTTTAGTAAATCCATCCGTTCATTTACTATAGCGCTCAGGTAAATGAAAATTATATTAAAATTATAATTATAAATAATTGCTGTATTTGTACAAATAGCAGTTATATATATGTATGTATATATATATATATTATATTTATTAAATAATTGTTTATTAAATAATTGTTATAATTATTGATACATAATAGAATTAACAATTACTTTATAATTCAAATAAACTAATTTAACCTTTAAAAATCCTTAAAAATTTGTTATTCATTATTAGAATAAACCATTTTAAATATGTTGTATACATTTTTTTAAATTACATTTATTTAATTAAATAATTGGTTTGTTGATTCTAAATAATAGAATGAAAGCATCAAAGTTAATTATGATTTTATATACAATGTGCATGTATTTAGTTTATATTTGTGACAAATTTATGTAATTGACTAATTGGTCAATTGATTTATTGTAAATAAAAATGAATAAAATTCAAAATTATACATCTACTTTTTTAACTGAATAGTTTATTGATGAATTGATTCTACATAGGATTGAAATTTGTTCATACACATTTATAGAAGTTTAACCATTTTATTACATAATTGGTTAACTGTCCCTCTGTCCATTTTATAAAATTGAAAGTGGCCCTTGAGCACAAAACGCCTGCCCACTCCTGGTCTGCGGTCACATCCCACCACATTTTTGCATTTGTTTTTTCACCTCCATTTCATGACCCAAACCCTTCCGGAAAACAAACAAACACAACTTCTGTCCTCACGCTTCGATCTCCACGCCTCTTGCTTGCAGGAAGAAGAGGTGGAAGAGTTTAGGGTAAGTTTTTGTCCCCCCCAACCCCCACTCACCCAACCTCACCACCCAGGCGCCATTTTGTCGCATCGGCTACCCCCTCCCCAGAAAAAAAAAAAAAAGCATGCGAAGAAACTGACTTGAGTGTATGTTTGCCTGTGCTTGTGCATCATTAACATGGTCCATTCACAGCATCCATCCCATCACCATTGAGCCATCCGTTGTGTGTGCGAGTCCTTTAGTAGCTTCAAATGCTAACAGGCTAATAAACGAATGGCCGGAAGGTACTACGTGGACTCTGCATCCCATAATATTCCCCGTATCCAGTTGTCACCATCTCCCTAACCCTCCTGACGTATACAGCATGGCGTGGCGAGCTGCATGGACATGTTGTGCTATTATAATATTAATATTAATAATGACAACAACATTTTATTGGGTATATTCAAGCATTTGGTGCACCAGCATAATCAGCCATTATTTGTATATTCCTATTATATTTATTTAAAGTATTATATTTTTACTTCATTAGCATTTTATTTTTTCCCCACATTCATTGTTTTACTGATATTTTAGAAATTATGAAAAATTTAAAAACATCATACATTTATTATTTAATCTTCATCATAATTTCAATGGATTAATATTTGAAAAGGTACTGTTTTAAAGTTTTTGCAAGTTTTGTTAGTGTTTGTGTATGTATTTTTTCTATTCAAATATTATGACTATTTGTTCATATTTTTTACATTACATTTTCTTATTTTATTTTTGTAGTACTGTATGTTTATAACAAAATGTTGCTAATTTGTTCCTTAATTTAAAAAATATGAAAAAAAAAAAAAAAATATATATATATACATATAGAAAAAAAAATTCTCCAACTTGCTTTAATAGTACTTACATATTGCATTTGAAAGTAACAAAATATTGTAAAATTCTTTTCAGGTCCCTGAGTCAGGGCAGCACCAACTCCAACATGCTGGACGTGCAGGGCGGCGGTCACAAGAAGCGCGTGCGCCGCAGCTCGCTGCTCAACGCCAAGAAGCTGTACGAGGACGCGCAGATGGCACGCAAAGTCAAGCAGTACCTTTCCAACCTGGCGGTGGAAACGGACGAGGACAAGCACCAGATCATGTCGCTGCAGTGCGAGCCCGCCTACACCACCAGTGAGTGCGCACACGAAAAACTCCAATCATGCATCTGGTCATTACAGTTAAGCTACAACTTTCCTTCTTTTGTTAGTTTCGAAGACTCTGAGCGACCGGCGGTCCACCAAGTCGGACATGTCGCCTGTGTCGCTGCGGTCGGCGCTGCCTTCGGGGAAGACCCAGAACCGGGTGTCGCAGGTGCTTCAGGTGCAGGTGCCGCTCAACCCGCTACGCAAGAAGAGCTCCGCCAAGGACGTAGGCCCGCCCAGTGAGTACCTGGATCGCTGGCTTAAGCATCCACAGTATGGCACCAAAAATTCACACCCAGGTGGTATCTTTCGTTCCAGACTTCAGCTCCCCTCAGGTGGTGAAGAAGCCCCCCGCCAGCTCGGCGGACGAGTGGACCTCAAAAAGGCCCTCGGATGACACCGTGTCCACCATCTCGTCCAGCCCCACTGTGTCGCCGCAAGGCTCGCCACGCAAAGGCCCTTCGGCCAAAGCCCAGACCTGCTCGGGCCAGATGAACCTCTCGGGCTCGTCGTCGTCGTTGACCAGCGACGCCAGCACTAAAGCGAGCACAATCAGCCTGCGCAGCTACGGCATAGGTAAGGCCAGCCCTACCCAACCGAACCATCGGGGGCTAGGATTCAAACGAACCTTCTTCTTTTTTTTTCTTCACTGTGCAGGTTACGCGCTGCTTCCCCCGGGCAAAATGGACAACCTGTCCGACTCCAGTCATAGCGAGATCTCATCTCGCTCCAGCATCTGCTCCATGGACTCTGTGCCCGCTCCAGGTCTGGAGGAGCGCTGTAACAGCGTCGGCGCCAGGACGTCCGTCGCGTCCGCCACTGCCGCCCCCACCGTGCCGGCTGGCGTGCCGACGCCCGAGAGCGCAGCGGCCACGCACTTAAATGTGGACTACAGCCAGCCCAGCACCAGGTAAGTCCACTTGAGCTAGTCAATATTTGATATTTACTCTACAAGCCTGAAGCATTAGGGCTGGGTATCGATTCTAATGTCCTCGATCGATTTGATTTAGATTCACAAAAGTGATTTTGATTTTTCACCATTCGATTAAATTCACTTCACTTCAATCTGAACATCAATTCTTCTTAAATGATAAAATAATAAAATGATAAAAAAACATTTTACTCCACAAATTAAATTTTAAGTGTTACACAAACTGAAAACATTTCCATAATTCTAATTCAATAATTGTAAATATAAATGACAAATATTCTGAATTGTCAGTCATAAATGTAAGAAAATACTTTTCAATTTCATGTGAACAGTAAATTTCAAGAAAACTAAGGGGGGGAAATGGCCTTTAAAATTCTATTTTCTTAAGAATTTATGGGAAAAAGAGATATTAAAATAATCTATTCATGGTTTTATGAATGGATATCGGGCTTGAAAAGGAAAATTGATTCGATATTGATTTTTTGATTATTTTTTTTTAATCCATCCCTACGAAGCATGTTATGACGTTCCCTGCTATGGATTGTCAACTGATCCCTTGGTTGTATCTGTCCTAGTACATCGTTTTGCATAGGGATTGACTATCTTGACTTTTTTGTTTGCAGCTCTCCTTCGGCGGCGGCGGCGGCTTTGTTGTCTCGGGGCTACGCCACGCGAGGCTCCACCTTCACGTCGTCCGTCTCCACGGAGGAGCTGACGCCCGACCTGGCCTCCTTGGACTCTGTGGCTGACAGCGGGCGAGGCAGCTGGACGTCATGCTCCTCCAACTCCCACGACTCCTTCCAGAGCTTGCCCGCTTCTTCCTGCCGCCCGTGGGACCACGGCGTCCATGGGCACCCGCTGGCGCTGGCTCACCGACTGGCCGGCACCACCATCGCCGAGGCAGACGCCGCCCGCGACTCGGAGCTGGCCAAGCAGTCGCGGCAGAGCTGGGCGTCGTCCGGCTCCTTGTCGGATACGTATGAGGGGAATTACGGCACCGTAAAGCGGAGAAACACGGCTGAGCAGCAGCAGGCGCCGCCTGGCACCGCCTCGCCGACCAATGACGAGGGAGCGCAGAACACAGACCCCGCCTACAAAACTGTGACGTCCAGCACGGAGAAGGGGCTCATAGGTGAGGTCTCAGATGGATGATAGTGCTAAAGATGCTAACTCAACATTAGCGTGGGTATTTTTAGTGAGATTTGCGAAGTAGATGTAAAATGTGTTTAGCTAGCAATAAAGATGCTAACTACGTTAGTTTGTAGTTTTAGCATGGTTAGGGAATTAGCATTAATTGTAAAAATTAATCATTTGTATTTGGTGCTAAAGATGCTAACTAAACTTTGGTTAATAACTTTAACAAGGTTAGCGATTCAGTTCTCAAAAATTTGTGTTTGTATGCACTTCACTTGTAAATTGTGTTATAGATGCTGACTGAATCTTAGGGGAAGCGGCAAGTTATTGAATTAACACTGGGTGTAAGGGCGTGTTTGTGTTAACCTCAGTTGTATTTAGCGCTGACGATGCTAACGGAACGTTAGCTCATAGTTTTAGCAAGAGTTGTGAGGTTAGCTCGTGCAAATCAATGTTTGTTTGAGCCTCATTGTTAGCGCTAAAATGCTAATTGAACAAAATAAGTTTTAACTTGGTAAGCTCGTTTTAGGTTATGTTAGCGTCACTGTTAGTTATAAAAGTGCAAACTGAATATTAGAGGAGCGTAGTTAGCTAGTTTTATAAATAAGTCTCACTGGTAGTTGGCGCTAAAGATGCTAACTAAATATTAGCTCCAAGTTGTAACGAGGTAGCGCTCGTTGCAGTAATGTTTACATGTGAGCTGCCATTACTTCATCTCACTGCTTCTCGTCATGTTTTGCTTCATGGTGTTTTCCCAGTCGTCTCCACCATTTAATTTCTCCATGGTTTTCTTGTGTTGCCCCCCTTCACTCCTTTCCCTGTTGCTTTTTTTGTTTGTTTGTTCTTTCTTCCTCCATCGCCTCCATCCAGTGTACTGCATCACCTCCCCCGCCAAGGACGAGCGTTACCGAGCTCCTCCTCCCACCCCTCCAGGATACCAGGGTCTGACTCTGGGTGACGTCAAAGATGGAAGCAGTGGCGCCGTCGTGGTGGCGGCGGGACCGTCTACGAGGCCTCCCCACCTCAAACCGCCCGATTATAGCGTGGCCATGCAAAGGAGCAAACTGCTGCAGAGCCCGGGAGCCGCTGGGAGCCTGGCCCAGGCCCGCAGGCTTGCCGGCAGCCGTCTGGGAACTCGCGACATGGCTGACAGTGAGGACGGTACGTCATTGGTTGTTTTTTGCGGCAATGCGGGATTGCTGCGTCATTCCCAAACTGTCAAAAGCCATCAAAAATAATTAAGGTTCTTGATCTGATAGGTTCATTGAATCGCATTTTTTACTATCAATGTGAGCTAATTTAATATAGCCTAGCATCGCTCTTTGGAGCTTAAAGTATTGCTGGCTCGGCTATTTTGAACTAATGATAGGAAGAAAAAAAATGTAATAAGCATATACATGAGCTACACGTGGCCAAAACTCAACCTGCAGTATCCAGAAAACAGGCAGACAATTCTATAGTCTTAATCCGCTGACGCCCACGTCACTCACCAGGACAGGCCCCACCTTTTAAAGCCATACACACTCAAAATCAAAGAAACTACAGTAGGATAAGAACCCAACACAAAAATAATACCTGCAGCTTACGCAGATATTATTGTAGTTAATGCAAAATCTGTAAAAAATAAATAAAAATCTTAAATGACACTTTGGGTCCTTTAAAAATCAATATGGTGTGTTGTCTGACTGATGTTTACAAATGTCACTTTGTCTTGTACCCTTTCCAAAGCAATACGCGAAGAGCTTATGTATGCTTTTCAGAAATCAATAGTGACACTGAAAAATGATACTTTGGTGTTTGTACCCTTTAAAAAAAAATCTAATGCCAATAAAGATTTGAAGAGGATCATGACAAGTGGAAAGTGCTAACAGCCTTCATAATGCCAGGCGACTCGCCCCTTTTAAACCTGTAGAATTTTTTTCTAATGTCAAAAGAAAATGAAAAAAAACGTACCTCAAATGTGACTTCCTCTTTGTTGTCTTTGCTGTCTTGCAGACGAACAAGTTTCCGCCGTGTAGACGCGTGGACGACGGGACTGTGGACGATGGTTCAGCACAATTCTGACCACCTCCTGGAACTCGTGCCTGCTTCACTTGAAATACCAAACTTTTTAAAGACTTCTGACCTGGGGGAAAGGGGGGGGGGGTGTATTTGAACCTTTTACCTTTTTTTTTAAAATAATTTTAATTTTGCACCTCGGAACTAGCATCAAATTTTCTTTGGGACAAGATGGCCGACAGAAGTCTCCCAGGATTTATGTCTCTTTTTGTTGCCAACACTCCCCGAAACTTGTGCCTGTTTCACTTGAAAACAAGAAACTTTTTAAGTCTTCAGACCAGGATAAGAAAGAAAAACGTTTGATGCTTTTTAAGCTTTTAACTCTTTGATCAGTTTTATTTTGCACCATGTTTTCCTCGAGACGAGATGGCCGACTGAGTTAATGAATGAGTTAAAGCAACTTGTGGAGCACTTACTGTTCTTGGATGAAACAAAATGGCCGCCTCCTGAAACTAGCTACTCGAATGGCGCGCTACCTCCTGGACCTTTTAGGGGCAAAAAAAAAACCAACACATTATTTTGTTTATTTTTACAAGCGCAGACAAGCGAAGGGGGGGAAAAGGGAGTGTTTTGTTTACAGTGTTGATTGGATGAGCGCTAGCTCCGCCCCCTTTTATTTAATGGCAGCCAAACAGGAAGTGCGTCTCCACTGCCGTGTTCAATATACAGAAAAAGGATTGGTCTTCCTGCCGCCTGACGTCCGCTCCTTTAGCATCGTTCGGAAGACTTGAAATGCTAACATGTTTGCATATGTATAAATACATGAATGGAAGCGTATATATATATATATATATATATATATATTTTTTTTTTTTTTTTGTCGTTGATTTTGCCGTAAATTAATAATGGTGTATAGATTTTTGAATATTTTGTTACAAAAAACACATTTTTATTTTCTTTGCTGGCTCCTCGCTTGTGCTTCTCGTAGCCGTATAGACGCTGCTGTGTGTGTGGTTGTGATTGTGTGTGTGTGTGTGTGTGTGTGTGTTAGGGGGGGTGTATTTTTATTGCTTTATTTATCTTACAACTCATAACAAAAAGTTCTCAACGGCCTTATCTGGGTCTCAGGCTTCATTGGGTTTCTTTGGATCTCCAAAGGTCCCTTCTTGGGTCTCCTGCCCACTGTTTTAGCACTCCTAGGCCCCTTTTGTTGTCGGACCTCCTGTGGCCCTCCAGTGAGTGTCCCCACGATCCTCGGCACCTTCTTTGTCATATAAACACCCCTGATAGGTCACCACCTGGAACTCTCACGGGTCCTCTTGGTGCATTTTTAGCTATTGACCCTTGTGGGTCCTTTGTGGTCACTTTACCCTCTTTTTATGTCACAGATACTCCTCGTGGTTCTCCACTTGGTACCCAGCTGGGTCTCTAGACCTCTGGCATGCTTTCTTGGCCCCTAGTAGGCCTTCCAGGTCTCCTGGACCCGCTCATGTGTGTTATTTAGCCTGGTAAGGTCTGCTTATGGCTGTCCCGACACTCCCAATAAACCCCATCACAACACCCCCCAGGTTTGATCCTCCACACGGACTGAGTCGCCATTTTGACACTTTCTTCTTTTTTTGCACAGCTCCACTCCTAACGTTCTAATTCCAAACCACGTGTCAGTATTAACCCTCCTCAGGTGTGAGTTTTTGTACAAAGTCGATTCACGAGTTTTAAACCTCCATGTAGTATTCCTGGCCCTCCATTTTATCCCCCCCCACAAGAATGCAATAAGCGACGTGAATGAGAAGCGATGACGAGGATGCACAATAAGCTGTAAAAGTGAGTCTTGGCTGCACAAATAACGTTCCGTGTGTGTGTGTGCGTGCAAGTGGCACTCGTCTCGTTGCTGTTTTTTATGTCTTTTACAAAGACGACTCCATTTTGGCCTCGTACGCTTTGTATATGTATATTTTTTACCGGTGGATTGTACATAGTTGTTCTATTTTTGTTTAAGAGGATGTGTATGTACAAAGGATTTAAAACAAAGAAGAACAAAGGACATTTTATTTCCTTTTAAGTCTACTGATAAGAATTTGGACAATGAATAAAATCCTAAAATGGATACTCTGGCTTGATTATTGGATTTGTGACTTTAAATTTAAGGTACACTTACTTTTCATTTCCTTCCCATTCACTCCCTGGCCTTCTTCAACAAGTAGGTCAGGGGTGGGCAAACTCAGTACAGCTACTCTCATTCCGCCATGGATGTAAATTGGGCGCCCTCTTGTGTTCATATTTATTATTTAATGGCATCGCATCCGCATGGTACAAAACTGATATTGGACTATTTGGCCACCTTTACTACTACTTTAGTGCCTCATCGACAACAGCGATATAAAGTCGACGGTTCCTGACGACGTGACTTTAGAGCGCCAGGACGTAAAATAAATGATAGAAACATCTACAAAGCAACAGTAGTGATTCAAATGGAAGAGTTCTGTGCTGCCCTTTGCGTCAAGTTTTCTTTTTTTTCCCTTTATTGTCACAATAATGCGACAACATAAAGTCGCTCATTTTACATTTACTACACTACACATCTTAAGAGTACTAGAGAGTCATTTTGTTTGTCTTTTTTTATTTATTATTATTTTGTGTGTAAAATTAAGTATCCGAAAAGCTACACATTTTAGTAGATAAAACTTGACCTGAAAGTCGTGTTTTAAAGCTCTGCTAATGCTAAGGAAATTTGCATAAAACAAACACAGTTTACACAGAAATAAGTTATATTTTAAAATAACAAAATTGGAAGGAAAAATAAACATTTCTAATATTTACACAAGAAACCTCAACATCATTTTGAAAGTTTTATGTGATATATATATATATATATATATATATATATATATATATATATATATATATATATATATATATATATATATATATATATATATATCCTTAAATGTCATATTTTCTCTCCTTAACCTTGACAGAGTAGAGAAGATGGACACAAATGTCTTGTTTGTCCTCTTCAGACGTATTTGCTCGGTCTCCTGAAAGCTGAACATTAGACAAGACCACCCTGGCTTCAAAGACGTGTTGTCTTGAGGTAAATACTGCTGACACCACCAGTAGGCCTACTAAGTACTTACAATATTTAAAACAAAATCAGATAGGTAACACTTAAACGGATTCTCACACAATCCGTCTTTCGTTATCTTGTTTTTCTTTTTATAATTGCTGCTGCCGGCAAATCCGTAAGATACCTTTCTTTTGCCGAGAACAATAATATTGTGCAGTTTTATCATGTACTTCCCCCAGAGACCATCAGGGGGCAGTGCTGCTTTTCCAAAAACACTTCAGATTTGTGGCAGAAGGTCATTTTGTTTGTCCTGTTCCTATTATTGACATAATGGACTTTGGGAGAATGTTTATTTATGGCATGATTAAAAGACAATTCTATCCCCAAAACAGTTTTCAAACCCGTAGGAACCAACGTAAATAATCTGTTGTTGCAACACCTTGATAAATCACACGAGGTCGTCACATTAATTTAGGGCATTCATAATGTTAATCATGTTGGTGTAAAACGAACTGTTCATGTTAAAGCCACCTCGAGCCCATAACTTCCAACTGAACTTGGTATCAAGCTAAATCAATTTATTTTGTTGTTTTCTTTAAGTGAATGGGAATAATTGATTACAATCAGAAATCAGATTTGACTGAAAAAGTCATTTACAGACCATATCGCCCAAGCTTATGCGTGATAGATTGCTATATGTCACCTCGTGTTAGCGGCGAGGCACCAACACCTGCCCGTGTGCGTGCGTGCGTGCGTTAGCGCTTAGTATGCCGCAGCAGAGTGTAGATTACTGTCATGATGGGATGCTTCATCCAGTCTTTCCTCCCTTCTTTCCATATTTTCATCGCATACATTCACATGACACGCAAGACGCTTCAGCAGGTCCGCGTGGGCGCCTCTTTTGAGTGTTTGCGGCTGGCCGTGTCGATAGCGAGGTGTCACCTTGGCTTGGCCTGCTGGCAAACCTAAAATGCAGCTGAAATGGTTTCATGCTTGAAAATATCAACAGATTAATCTGTAAATCTTTAAAACGACAGCCTCCCTGCTAAAATCGGCATTTGTTCAGATCAATATGCGCTTGAACTTTTCTGCTTCCGGGTGCGGGATGATGATGATGATGTCAGTATAGGATATGTGATGTATAAATTGAGCACATTTTGCATTTGATTTGACTTTGGTTGAATTTTCCGATAAGAAATAATGCAGTGGAAGCCATAGTTGATTGTTGACATTTAAACAGCGAGTGCAGCGTCAAGATTCCGTCGGGCCTCATCATCCGCCAATCAAATCCGATCCTGTCAGGACATTTTCACGCCGGAATCAAAGCTGCGAGCAGAGTCCGGTTATCAAATGTCACTTTACCCACATCTCCCCAGCCGGTTCCTCCCAAAGGATCCTGGGTAATTTAGCAGATAATGAGCACTCTGCCCATGTCGCAGATGACTTCTGCTATCTTGGAAAACGCAAGACACACTTATTAGCATAATTTGAGTTGCCAGATAGTTGCTCTATCTTGCACCTGCTGCGACGTTTTCACGGGCCGACAAGCAGACAAAGATCCACCTAGGCAAGAAAACCCCCCCCCCCCCCCACCCCCCACGGGATGATGACTTCGCACACCCCGGTCCGCTGACTACGCATTTTAATGGGCCGACTGGTTATTTTAAAGCAGCACCTGTTTTAATTGTACGACTTACGATAACAAAGATGTCGCCATTAAACGCCGAAGCAAGTTGTAGTGTCGACAGAGGACCTGCGACTTCCGTTTTTGGACCTCATGGATGCTTTTTCTCATACCACCAGTTTGCCCGAATCCACCAGTTTTTCTTCCAGTGCCCTGAAACGTCTTTGATCGCCCCCTTTTCTATAATCTTATCCTGTTTAGGGTCAGTGTTGTCCTGCCTCAGATACGACCTCCAAAAAGTGGGAAGTTCTTGTCGATTTATACCCCATCCCATTCCAAGACCTCGGTCCCACGAGATTTGTTTATGCGCCCCTCTTAACTAATCACTACGTGAGTGTACCCTTTGGACTGATGGTTCTGCATTAGTCATAGACTCAAGTCTCTGAGAACCACTCTCGAGTGCCCTTGTCATAGTCCTTGAGTCCAAAAAAACATTCTTGGGTTTCTTAAGTGGGTAGAGGATCCAGCATTGTCCATCAAATTTCTAGAAACTTGTCTTCTTCTGGGATTTAATCTGGGTTGATGTTTTTTGTTTTTGCAAGTTAACTCATTCAAACCTAAAAACGTGTAAATATGTTTTTTAATACTTTGATATTCACTCCCAAAAATGTATACCGTATACATTTTTTTTGGTTCCATGTTGCAACAAGCTCTTTTTGCCAGTGTTTTCACCAGGAATGTGAACATTGATTAAATTTAGCTATATTCTAATGCTAATTGCTGCAAAACGGAAACGGGTACAAATGTATGACTCTAATCTTTCTTTTGGTAGGTTCCATGTTTTTATAGCAATAGAACACAATATTCGGTGGGCCTTGCAAAATCCGTCAAAATCCAGTAAACAGCCGGGAGCGAAGGGGGTTGCTTCAATGAAAATGGCTGCGAGTGAATGAGCAAGTTAACTATCGCAGCTCTTCGAGGACCACTCTTGTCCAATTGTGTCCCCAAGCTTCTTAGGTTTTAGCTGCCAGGCATCTGAATCATTTTTCTTACAGAAATATCACTACAATAAAATCGTAATTCACTCAAGTCAAAAGAGGTCAGGCAAAGGCCTTTTTTTTTGTTTTTGTTATATCCGTGCAGTTTCTTTCTTGCCTTGTATGTTTACGGCCCGCAAGGTCGCATGTGACATTTCCAAGCAATCAATAGCTGGTTATTGCGAGTGATATTTGCAAGAAGTCCATCATTTGGAATGGCTTGAAAATGTAACCGTGCCGACTGGCCAAGCAAGCAGTCGCCCGCGCCGACCAAATCTCTCCGCGTGAGCCGCTGATTACAGACGCGGTGGCGGAGTTTGAAAAAAGCAGCCTTTTAAAAATTGAGCGACGGCGCAAATGCTCGAGGGCCGCGGGAAAGGAGGAAATTAATCCACGACCTTGAGGTAGAAATGTCGCCAACCTGACAGCCTCGTTACAAATGAACGGCGGAGTTACTTACTCGTTATTGAGGGGAGGCCTTTATTAGACGCTTGATTGGATAGAAGTGGGGCGAGACTCGCTGTTCCCATATCTGATCCGCATTTCAGTCTCAACCTCATTAAGCCCTGCAGACAGTCGTTTGCATCGAGAAGACATTTCTAAAATGTCTTCGGGTGCATTGGAAATCTGAAGTCACTTACTTTTGTTGTGATTAAAATGAATGTAGAGCTGGTGGCAACCTCCCCCAAGGCCTAACCTTAACCCTGTTTTCATACTGCCACCTTGAACTAACTAAGTCAGTCACGACTTAGAACGGGCAGCTTGACTACTTTATGGTGTATTACATGTTTGCTTTATGTAAACGTGGTGCACCCCCCCCCCTTTCACACTGCTTGTTGTAAAGCATTTTCTTTGTTTTTACCTGTGTGGCTGTGTTTAATGACTGAATGAGTTTGTCATAGAGGCCAATGACACAGCAGCCCCCCCCCCCCCCCCTCTACAAAAAAAAACTAAGAGCAACAGGATTAAGCCTGCATATTGTGTGTGCCTTGGCATTTCTTTTGTTATTAATAATCTTCCGCATTGTGATGCGTGGGGAGAAAAATATCAATTTTCCTGACAAATAAAATGATCGCGGATGCTGCCAGTCAGCTGTGCCGCAGATGCTGATGATTTATTGTGTTTTCGTGTAAGAGGATTGAAAGTCAGGTCAGCTTGGCCATTAAAACAACATAAATCTATCTTGCTATCTTGTCTGTCTGTTTTTCTGTTTGTCTGATTGGCTTGCTAGCTAGCGAACCAACCGGTTGTGGGGTTTAGTTTAGGACATGTTGCTAATATTTGCCAACTGTGGGCCTGTGAAAGCCGTTTGAGACTCTTTTGTGGTGGACTTATAAACTTGACTTTAACACATTGTGACATACCGCACCTCTAATGTAGCTACAAAATAATGTGTGTTTTTATTTTTTTTTTGCTTTATTTTTTTTTCAAACAAAAGTCAATACAGTCCAAAGATCTATTGACTTTGGGTGATCAAGATTTTATTTTTAATCTCTTAAATTTTTTATATATATATATAAAAAATCCCTGAATTGTCTCCCGTTGATATCGCAAAATCAGTTCCAATTTCATGCATGGGAAACTGTCTTTATTCTATATCTTTTGCGCAACTCTGCTTCCCGCTGGCATTGGCATCACAAAAGCAATACATTTCCGCACACACTGTTCCAACGTGATAACAAACCTCAGTTCGCACCGTCGCACGCAAGATGTGACTTTTTGATTCTTCTACTGTCTTCGTCACAAAAAGTCGCTCGGCTTATCTCCTTGACGCTCTTCAATGCTCACTTTCTAACACTTTGCTTGCTTTTTTATTATTATTTTTTTTTTTTAGGAAAGCGTGAGGGAGGAATCAAATTAGACTGATTAAACTGTCTAAAGGAAAATTGCCACAACTGTCCAATAAGGCGATGTGCTAAGGTTGGGGGCTTAGTGTTAATGGGTTAGGGTAGGCTGTTAGGGTAGATTAATGTTAGGGGTTAAAAGTTTGGGTTAGGGCTAGCTTTAAACAATGTCAGACTAGAGTGACAAATTCACAGCAAACAAATTTCAACACAAATGTGTACAGCTTTACATAAGTGATTAGACCAGGCTAAGCAATGACAAGCGAATGTCATAGTACTGTATACAGATAGAAGCTACATTTGCTAATTAGCTTCTAAATGTAGCTTAGCTGTCTAATCAATCATGAAATGCAGTCCCGACTCCCGGTATATTCTTGACTGTTAGCTGTTATTAGCTACATCTGCATTAACTAGCTCGAGTGGGTGGGTGTTAGTCTCATCCTGCTAAAAACAAACAAAAAAAAAACGTTATTTTTTCATACAGTCATGTCTGCTAATTTGCCGCTATGTTCAATTAGCGCGGCAAAGGGAAAGTGTCACACTGAGGTGAGAGTTTTGCGGATTTGTGTTTTTTATTTATCTACACAACTTATTTCCCACCATTAATACACTTCATGTCGTTTTTATATACTTCCCCCAAAAGTGCATCATCCAGTTTATAACAACAACATATTTGATGACTTAATTAACCGTAAAGCTTTTACTGGAGTGGGGCAAAACAGCCCGTCGGCGTCGTAGGCCGCTCAATGTTAATCGAGATAATGGAAAGAAAAAGAAAAAAAACGGCATAAAAGTAAAAGGCATTGTCTTCCTTAGCGCCCGCCGCCTCGCACTAATGGCTTTTATTTGTCAGCCATGTTTACCTCGGCGAGCATCAAACATTGTTTTCTGCTAAGTGCCTAACATTTCAGGCAGGACTCAGCACATTTCACCAGCAACTTTTGTTTGGGTTGGACTAAGCGCAGCAGACATTAAGTGTGCTAATGACTCAAGGCAATACAATAGAAACAGATGGAGGAATATTTCCCATATAACTGTGACTTGTGCAAAGCTCTCATTGGACAAAGCAAAGACATCACTCCTACTGTATGATGTCACTTTATTACTACTTTACTACTTTTCACTTGCTACTTTGACATCATTTTAATGAAAGGAATGCAAATAGCAGATATATTTAAATTATTAAATTAAAATTAAATAATCTAAAAAATGTCAATATTGACATAATTTTAACGAAAGGAATGCATTTGGCAGATTTTTCTGGTTTACATCCGTCAATCATATATATATATATATATATATATTAGAATTAAATAATTTTTAAAAATGGCAATATTACTTATTTTTAGTATTTAAAGTCAAAACATTATAATTATATATAATTTTATATACAATTTTATATTTGCGTATATCTGACAGATAAGAATTAGCAAATTTTTATCATAGAAATACAGTACTACAAAAATAAAATAAGAAAACTATTAACAAAAAATATAGATTTTAATAATCGACCTAACCTCAGTCTTATAACCTCACTCTTTAAGTTTCAGTCTTCTAACATTACTCTCATTTTCGCACTCTTATGACCTTTATCATCTGACCTCACTTTGATGACCTCACTTTGATGACCTCACTCATCTGCCTGCACTCCTCGCCTCAATGTGACGGCCACACAACACTTTACTCCTGTGACCTCACTCTTTTGACCTCACACCTTCAACCTCACTCAGGTTCCTTGAAAGTTATTTTTTTAGGGTGGGGGGGATTGGTCAACTTTATCCAAAAGCGCTAACTCCACACTAATGAAAGTCTCTTCTTATCGCCCCCCTCATGAATTTTAATACAGACGCGCAGATTACATTTGTGTAGATACTGCACAGCCTTGGGGGAGGGAGTGACAGAGGGGAGGTTACCGGCCGAGATTTGCCATTGTGAGCATGCGGAGGAGCGCTTATTGTTTCCTATGAATACATCAGCGTGGCACCCAGCCAAGGATAAAGCCAAAAGAAAATTGTTGGGCTAAAGGGGCTAAGTGAAAATGGCATACAGTATCTCCGCATACATCTTTTCCTTCTGGAACTTTCCAACTTGTTGCCTTTTGGGGAACGATAAATAGTTTGCTCACCTTGATACCTTCCCTTTTGTGTTTTATTCTCCTCCATCTGATCAAAAATGAAATATGGGGATTATTCTAGAGATGATCTATCACCTTTATGTTTTGATGTGGAATGGAAAGCTAAATAAAATATACAATTCTGACTGGGATAAAACTCAATTTGCATGCAGGTAAATGGCTTTTTTTTTTCCCGGGAGAGCTCAATATTGTTCATTCGGTAATTTTACCGATTTGACATGTCATCATCATTGCTCTCCCTCTCTCTCTCTTTTTTTTTTTTTTAAAGGTAAATGGCTAACATGCATGGGGAATAATACGAAATAAAAAGCTTAAATATCAGTATTTCCTCTGTAAAATCTCATTTGAACTAAAGAATAAACCCAAAAGGATGTCTTCTTCTTTTAGATAAATAGATCAGTAGCTAGATGCTTTTGATATAAAAAAGAAAATCAGCACACAGGTTTTTGTGATTAAAAGGCCGAGGTGAATTCAGAACTTTTTCCATCATTTGCGTGACCTCTAACATGGACAACTCAATTGGTTTTCTTTTCTGACTGAGTTGTGGCTATGTTCAGAATCAATAAATGATGAACAATTTGAAAAAGCACAAAACCTTCAAGCTGAAATGCAAGGACATTTTTCAACATCTGAAATTAATTTTGGGTCCATCAGAGGCACTTTAAATGGTGGCAGATATGTGCTGACTTCTATTTAACATAATTTAATTGTGATTGGTCAATTCTGAATACAGCAACATCCCAGTTGCGGGTGTGTACACTTGTGCAAGTACATTTTTTTCAGTTTTTTTTTTGTTGGTTTAAATTAAATATGAGTTGTACAGGTTTTACATTCCATCAATTGCAGGAAAAGTTTCCCAATGGTGCCAATTTTTATATCACCCAAAAAATATAATAAAAAAAAAACATTTGCCATTTTCAAAAGAGGTTATGCATTTGTTTGTATGAAATTCATTTTTTATTTTTTTACAAAAACATCCATCACTATCAAACGTCTTCCTGTGTTGCTTGCTTGCCTCTTTCCTAAAATTCCCAAAAGGATCACCTGCTCCCAATTCCCTCCTCATTTAGCGTCCGTGGCGACCGGGTCAGCGTGTCCTTGAGGAAGAGTCAAATCTGGCGCTGGCGTTCCGTTGTATTTGCCAAGCAACCAGCTCAGGGCGGGGGCATCTTTCCCATACACACACGCATGTGCAAACACGGAGACACAAACACCTTCTGGCCCGCTCATCTGCGCCCAAATAAAACAGAAAACAGTTTGGTGACTTTGTTTTGACTCCTTCAATTTTGCAATTACAAGGGGGGGGGGAGTTACGACCGCTTGCTGACCCCATCTCATGTTTTTGGTTATTTCCAGCGCAATAGTTGCCATATGCCACCAAGGAGGTGTGATGATGCCGTGCCCGATAGATTACTTTCACCTCATCAGCCCGCACTCTCTTGCCAGAGGCCGACGGGATTTGCTCTCCACGGGTTTGCGCTGCAGTGTGTGTGTTTGTGAGCGTGTGTTGTGTGTGTGGGAAGGGCGAGGACGCAAAAAGTTGAGGTTAGCAGACGTCAGTAAATGGAACGATATGAAAAAGGTCGGCGGGTGTTGAGCAAACTTAATCAGTCCGTTAAGCTCAATGCTAACAAACAATGTCAAACGCCATATATGGGCTAACGAATAGCATCGGTGTTGCAACCCTTCAACAAACTCATATTTGAACACAAACAGTGGATCAGCGCATGTAGATAGATGGTAGAACAATACTCAGGCATATATTTATTATCCCCTGCAAAGAATAATTAATATTGCTGTACATCTTTTATAAAGTACAAAATCAAATATTATTCAATATCCGTCGGCGCATCGAGTAGTTGTGCAGTCTAATCTAAGCATTGATTTGTGCGTCAATGTACTCCCACGCCGCTTCGCGGCGGCCACAGTGTTGATTTGATTTCTTATGGAATTTATTTTCATCGTTTGCTTACGCTAGCGCATCCAATTCCAAGGGGGAAAGCTAACTTGACCTTTTTCTCTTTGTTGCCATGGTGAATGGATATCTCGGGGAAATATGCGGTTTTGCTGTGGTCATGCGAGCTCTTTACTCGAGGCGAGCATAACGACAGGCGATTGAACCCGATTACAGTGTTCTGGAACCAGATACGCGGTTTCCTATCTCAGGTTAAGTCAACTCGGTTCGTTTCGGTTTAGACTACGATTATGATTCTCCTTGGGACAACCAATATGCATCCATTGAATACATTTTATGCTGACTCGGCATTAACGCCGGGCTGTAACTCCAAATCAATTACAGTTTGGCGTATGTGAGAAATCCAACTGCTTCCATTTCGCAGTGTTCCTTATCAGGCATCATTCTTCAGTCTTATTGAAATAGATAAAATTCTACGTATGGTTTGCTCAAGTGTATCAGTTTCTTCAGATCAGCGATATAGTGGAATAAAATGGCTACCTGTGAGTTGTTCCTGTCCTTCATATTGCCAGCACATTATGTATTTATTTATTTGACCATGTAGTGCCACATAAAAAAAAAAAGCGTGAATGTGCTGAGTTGCACTTGACACCAAATGTTGAAGACTTGAGTGGGAGCAGCAGTGTTCTTCCAAGGTCAGGGGCAATGCATGTTGAACCTGTCAGTCACCAAGCAGCTATTGGGGGAAAAAAAAAAGTTGTTGTTTTTTCCCACCTCTCTCTCTCTCTGCGGCAGGCTCACTTCCTGTAAGAATTTTTGATGCAGCATTCATTAGATGGTGCTGCTATTCCTGATGAGGTGGCCTGCACGTGTGCGTTTTCATCCGTTCTACTCCACAATCTTCTCCCAGGCCAGACTTCCATTGTGATGACTCACTCCGTCTTTTTTTGCACATCATTCGCAAATGGCGTCACGTGACGCCTCGGCGGCGCGTTTGTCGTCCTCCGTGGCGCACAACAAATGTCTAAAATTGTTGTTTTCCTTCCCGTATAGTAGCGGAGGTTTGGGATTCTTTGGTGTTTAAAAGTAAAACTTGCCTGCTGCTTTTCTGCACTCGCGCCCATTTGATAGCAAACTTGAATTCAAAATTTAAATAACCTTCAATGCCAATAATCCCCATCTGTAGTAGAGCGATGTGTTTTTTTCAGGGCCGATACCAATGTTGGTTGTCAACTGATATTTGAAGTCGATATTCATTTTCAGTCAAAGGGGGGGGGGGGGCTATTAGCGTCATAATTTAATATAATACAAATGCCAATCTTGACTTTGTTATAATGTCTTAAAGCATTAATGCTTATTGAACAATTTTTCAGACTTTTCAAAATGTAGAAGTTTATTTATTTATTTATTTATGTATTTATTTTCATCTACAATACACTTCATTTTAAATTAAAAAATAATAATAATCAGGGAGCCCCCAAGGTTATCAGTACGTCTTAAAAAGTTAAATGGAAACTTAAACAAGTAAAAACCATAGCTCGTTTTTTTTCCTAAAATTTACAGAAATCTTAAACTTTCACATTTCTTTGTTTTAATATTGAACAAAAAAGGTTCAATGCCCTGGATTGGCTGGCAACCAGTTCAGGGTGTTTCCCGCCAACTGCCCGAAGCCACCTGGGATAGGCTCCAGCGCCCCCCGCGACCCTTGTGAGGACAAGCGGTTAAGAAAATGGATGGATGGAAAAAAGGTTCGAAAAGTTCCCAGGGACAGCTGCATCTTTTATAAAATTAACTGAAAATTTAATCTTTTATCCATCGGATTTGGGGAAAAAAGGCCAACACCGATATTCGTCAAAATGCCCAATATCGTCACCCTTATCCCTAAATTCTAAACATAACTTTAATCTAATCTAATCTAATCTAATCTCATTTCCGCATTTTTAGACGGACAAATTGTAAATCCACTGCAAATTGGCCGACTAGAAATGAGTCTTCGCACTCAAGGTCATTGTGACAAACCTAACCAGAACACAAACCTAAACCTAACCCCTATTTAATAAATCCTTGAACATACGTTCATCGGTTTTCTATCTACAATATATAGATGGATGAGTGAGGGTCACGTCCTGCTGGGAAATAGTTGGGTAGGCACTCTAACTGAGATGATTGCTGGGATGATGCGACGCCCGGAAGGAAGCCTTAATGGCAATTACGGGCTCCTCCGGGACCACGGCGGAAAAGTACCTGCACTCCTGTCTCATCACAAAATGGAGGGGAGTCATCGGGAAGAGAGGACCCGGTGATTATTTGAGCTCTCAAGCTGTTAGCATGATGGCTTTTTAATCGTTGCTAATAGCATTGTGGCTAACGCCAGCAGCCAAGCGGGAGGTTTTCGCCCCCCCCCCCCCCCCCCAAACCTCATCTCCGTCCCACCTCGCTTTCACTTGCCGTCCTTCACATTCACCCGCGCCACTTTGATGGTATTTGACGGGGGGAAATGATTTTCTTCCCGCCCTCTCCCCCCGCTTCACCTTTTCCAAACAAACAGAACGCTGCACTCAGCGGCACCTCGCGGCGACGTATTAGCTGCTGAATTGGCTATTTGGAGTGGGAGTAAATGAGATGAAAGGTAAGCGGGAACATTTGCAAGGACAACCTTATTCGCATGCAAGCTATATATTAAAAGTCAAGAAAGAAACCTTTTTAGGATCATCCTCCGCCGCCACCCCTTTCTCCCCAGTAAAAGACCTCCTGCTGGGACCTTCTCGCTCCATCGTGCAAACCCCCCCCCCCCCCCCCCCCCCACATTGCCGGTGCTGACTATCAGTGGAAGCCCCGGCATTGTGAGCGCTTCACATACCTGTCGCTACCCCGCTGCGATGGCGTACGCGCGCAAAACCCCAGTAAGACGCCCTGTCAGGAACGCGGCGAGAGCGTCAAAGTCAAATGTTTGTTCTTCTTTGGGAGGTTAACACTTTTTTTTTTTTCTGCTGAAGGAAGGCGTTTTGTGAGGAGGTCTTTGACGCGTCGTTTCACGCAGCGAGATGTGGAAAAGCAGAATCACAAAAATTCATCGTGGAGCGGATGTTTTAAAATGACAATTATTAAGTATATTTTTCAAAGACTGTTTTACGAAAACGGGCTATTTGTGTCATTTTCGGTTGTGGATAGAGAGACCACACTAATCCAATATCCATACAATTTAAAACTTTAAAATGTAATGAATAGATAATCGCCTTAAAATAATGTATAAAGCCCATCACGAAATCTTACCAATTAACATGCAAATAAAAAAAAATTAAAAAAAGGGGGAAAGTGAATACGAATTAAGGGGAACAGATATTTTTTCCAAACCTAAATACAGAACAAAACAAAAGAACGATGTATTTCAATTTAAGGTGTCAGTCTGTAGAACAATCTGGATTATAAAACGAAATCATTCCAGTCCATTTGTATTAAAAAAAAAAAAAAAAAAAAGTATGAGAGCACAATTGCTGGAAAAATATCATTAGCACAAGGAATGATTTTGAAAGCGTCTTGACTGTTTGCTGTCATTTATTTTGTGTTGACTATTTTTTATTACATTTTTTGTGTGTGTTGATGATCATATATCATACGTTTTTCTTCTTCTTTCTGTCCCCTTTCATTTATTTTTTCTTTTAAAGAATGAAATATGAAATATATTAAAGAATGAAATAAGACTAAACCTTTAATGGGTCAAATTGACGACCCATAGCCTAAACCTAATCCAGAAGTCGTATATTCAACCTAACCCTTACTGTCACTTTAACACTAATCCAACCATAAAACGTTGCATGAATTAATATGAACTAATTCAATGTCATTCAAATATTAATTAAATATTACGACGTAACTCCTGTATTCTATTATATTGTTCTAATTCTAGTATTAACGGATTCTACAGCAATTCATTCTATTCAACTAAACGAATTCTACACTAACCCGACCCTTGACCCCAAACTCCACTACCCTTAACCCCTAACCTAACTTGAACCCTATGCCAACCCCAAACCCTGAATCCCATTAACGCCAAACCAAAGCTCGTCCTCTCGTCCTAAAGCTTTCCCCGCAAATGATTCCAAAATGTTTTCAAATTTCAAATTCATTCCCGTCCAGAACATATCCATGAAGATCCAAAGTAGATTGCTCGCCCTTGGTGGATGACTGCTATTCTCATTGCTGGCTGTTAATGTCCGCTGCCTAATATCCTAATAATCCCCAACGGTGCGATGCAATTCCAAGGTATCGGAGGCTATCTTTATTAATAGTCTCTCTCTCGGTGCCCATTTTGCATATTCTTTAAGGGTCATATTTGATATATGCTCAGAAACCATGACATCATCCTGAGCACTCTAGCGAGATATTAGAAATCCATACACTCCAAACATGATGTATGACTCGACTGACGGGAAATTGACTGGCGCTTTGGTGCGTTTTTCTTTTTCGCGGCGATGACACTAAAGAAAGGGTGGGGAGATTGGGGAAGGAGGGGTGGGGGGTGGGGGGGGGGGGGGTACGGGGTTCACCGGTGACCGAATCAAGAATAATTTGCGCGTTCAGTACGCCGGAAAAGGTCAGACGCGCAAAGACGGCTTAAGAAGGAGGCGCTTATTGCATTTGGTGAGGACGGATGGCGGAGGCGTCGTACGCTCGTAAAGGGCTCAGGTGGCACAAGTTTAATCTGGCCCGATTTTCATCACTTGTCACAGCCTGGAGATGTTTCCTCACACGTGCCATCAGGCGGATTTAACGCAATTATACACCGCAGCTGATGACTGCTCGTGTTAGAAGTTTTTTCTCCCCCCAGCACTTGCCTGATGTTGTTACGTGTTAGTAAGTGTTAGCCATAATATGAATCTTGAATTTTTGGATCATACAGTATGTCTCGTCAAAAACCTATTATTCAAATGTACGCATTGAATGATGTAAGCTCACAAGTCAGATTGATAATTGCGATTCACTCGAGGGAGTTCTTCACATTCTCAATCTGGAACTTCACTCGGCAGTTCCGTACTTGCTGTACAATACTTCGAGCCGATGGGACGATGCCCTTGTGCCCGTTTGTTTGGACCAATTACGGCAACGGATGACAATGTCGTCTTCGGTCTGGTCTTATAAAAAAAAAAAAAAAAAACAGCACGAAAATCTTTAGCAGGTAAAAAGTTTCGTGCCTCTCGCTGTTCAACATTCAACAAGGAAACGGTGAGTAATTCTGCGAGAACAGAATTAATTTCAGCGTCCATTCGCCTATGGTTGGTTTGTTTGTTTTCCCCGCCGTTGGCACTTCCTGGTTTCGTCACAGCTGCATGTCCCAATCTAAACTACGCCCGATTGGTCCGACCTAAAAAAAGGTCGGTTGCGAAC